>NW_012112808.1:7539654-7606478 GCF_000951035.1 Colobus angolensis palliatus | reverse complement strand
CCACCACCACCACCACAACACAATAGTAATAATGACAGGAACTTGTGTTGCCACTTACTCTCTGCAAGGCACCATGCTAAGCTTTCTGCTATAAGAACTAGTGTCATCTCCAGTTATAGATGAGGAAAATGTGGCTGAAAACGGCAGGCGGATCACTTGAGCTCAGGAGTTCGAGACCAGCATGGCCAATATGGTGAAACCCCGCCTCTGCTAAAAATACAAAAATTAGGTGGGTGCTTGTAATCCCAGCTACTTGGGAGGCTGAGGCAGAAGAAAGGCTTGAACTGAAGAGGCGGATGTTGCAGTGAGCCAAGATGGTGCCACTGCCCTCCAGCCTGGGCGATGAAGCAAGACTTATTCTCCAAAAACAAAGCAAAACAGTTAAGTGATGTCCTGCCTATGATGTCATGACCTATACATGGTAGACAAGCGTCTGCATAGAGGTGCCTTGCTTTAAAGCCCATCATTGTTCTCAGGCTGAAAATGGAAGAGATTAGAGAGCTTCCTTCGAATCTCCTGATTCTCCTTCTTTGGCTTGGACTGAGTTAGGAGCCAGGACACTGCAACGTACAAGGTTATGTCAGCCAGGGCATTCCCAGGCATATTAGCTTCCCAAAGCCATTGCCTGCATCCCTCTGTCCACAGGCTGCCTTTAGGGTTCTTCACCTTTGATGCTCATCAGAAGTGCCTGGAATTTATGTCTCCTTAACGGTCCCCCTTAACAATGCCAGATGGAGCATGGCTATAAACACTGTAGGGTGCTTGCCCTGGTCTGGGCACAGTGAGGACAGACCCATGTTGGGTGGACTGAAACAAAGTCACTTTCCCTGGTGATGAGTTTGAAACTGCACCTGGCTTGGCCTCCTTCCTGGTTCTGCTCCCCACTCTCCCGCCAGGTTTTCCTGGGGTTGGGTCCTAGTAAGCCATATTCACATGAATCTTATCTCAGGGCCTGCTTCTGGAGAACCCAACCTAAGACAGAGCCTGTGAGAGGACCATCAATGCTTGGAGTCAAAGGCATCCAGAAAGGCAAACTTACAAGATGAGCTGGGATTAGAAACTGTGAAAAAGGTTATTGACTGTTTGAACTAGAATATGATTGGAATACCGTTGGAAACAACTTGAATATCCATCAGAAATGGATTCATTAAATAAATTATGGAAAATTCACACAACGGAATAATACACAGTTGTAAAAAGGAGTGGGAAAACCATTTTAAATCAGCAGAAGTAAACTCAATCTATTTGATTGGAAGACAAAAAAGAAAGGAAAGATAAGAAGGTAGATTAATTTCTAATATATTAGTAACTGTAGTAAATGTATTGGATTTAAAAATTCTATAATATATTATATACAAGAGACACTCGTAAAATGGAGAGGTAAAGGAAGTTTGGAAATAAGATGAAAAAAGCTGTAATAGGCAAATATGAACCCAAAGAAAGTTGGGTTAGCAATCTTAATTTTCAAAAAAATAAAATAACAGGCAAAAAGGTCATTTACAACAAAACAAAATGCTATATAACTGCAAAAAGAACAATAGAACAAAAACATATATCCACCATAGCTTTTATGGCCTTTATATATCAAGCAACAGCAGATAGAACTGCAAGAGAATTACATAAACCTTCAGTTGTTTTTGAGGTTTTTAACACAGCCTTTTCAGAAACTGCTAGATCAAATAGATTAAAAATAAGCAGAGATACAGAGATACAAAAATTTTAACAGTATAATACATGCTTGAGGTCATGGACATAATATAGAACTGACAGAGAAAGAGAGGAAGAGAAACAGAGAAAGAGACAGAGACAGAGTCTTCTTAATCACACACACAGACACAATCACACACACAGAACATTTATGATAATCACCAGGTGTGGTGACTCATGCCTGTAATCCCAGCACTTTGTGGGGCTGAGGCAGGAGGATTGCTTGAGGCCAGCCATTTGAGACTAGCCTGGGCAACATGGCAAAACCCTGTCAAAACAAAAAAAAAAAAAGAAAGAAAAAGTACAAAAATGTAGCAGGGTGTGGTGGTGTGTGCCTGTAGCCCCAGCTACCTGGGAGGCTGAGGTGGAAGGATCACCTGAGTCTAAGAGGATGAGGTTGCAGTGAGCTGTGATTGCCCCACTGCACTACAGCCCAGGGAACAGAGTGACACCTTGTCTCAAAAAAAATAAAGGAAAATAGGCTGGGCGCGGTGGCTCATGCCTGTAATCCCAGCACTTTGGGAGGCTGAGGTGGGTGGATCACGAGGTCAGGAGATCAAGACCATCCTAGCTAACATAGTGAAACCCCATCTCCACTAAAAATACAAACAATTAGCCGGGCATTGTGGCGGACGCCTGTAGTCCCAGCTACTCGGGAGGCTGAGGCAGGAGAATGGTGTGAACCTGGGAGGCAGACGGCAGCCTGGGCGATAGAGGGAGACTCCGTCTCAAAATAAATAAATAAATAAATAAAATTAAATTAAAAATAAAGGAAAATAAAAGAAAATCAACAATGTATTAGCCGTAAGGGCGGTGTCAATACATTCCAAATAACCAATAGCTATATTTTCTCTATATGGCTAGTTTCTCTCCCATAATGCAATCAGTAGAAATAAATAACAAATGAAAGCGAAAAAGTCAATGTATTTGTAAATTAAAAATATATTACTAATTGAACCAACTTCAAAAGAAATCAATCAGCAAGTGAAAGGATATTTAGGACTGAATGATAATGAAATCCTACTTTTCAAAAGTTGAAAGTTGTGATTCATTACTAAACATAGCACTTATTAGGATTTTTTTTAGCTTTTAAATACATTAATTAGGAAACCAGAAAGGTTAATAATAAATATAGTGAATGTTCAACTCACAACTTTTGAAAAGGCACAACAGGGCAAGTCCAAAAAAAAAATGAATAAAGGGCAGACATTCATAATATAGAGAAAAAATTAAAAGTGAGTTTTCAAACCAAAAACTAGTTCTTTGAAAAAAATTGGTAATGTAGGCTGACCTCTGATCTCTGCAAATGATGAATGAGAAAGAGCAAATAACAACAAACACTCTAGGAATCTAAATAAAGTAAAATAATAATGTTATATTTGTATGCTAGTGGATGAAAACTCTTACAGAGTAATTAAGTTCCTAGAAAAAAATTATAATATCCCAAAATTAGTGTAAGGACAAAGAGATAACTTGAAAGAGACTAATAGATATCAAATAAATTAAATTGGCCAAAGATTTATTTTTTCCCAAACCTCATGATGTGGTTTGGTCTTGCCCCCACCCAAATCTCATCTTGAATCGTAGTTCCCATAATCCCCACGTGTCATAGGAGGGACCTGGTGGGAGGTAATTGAATCATGGGGGCGGTTTCCCCCATGTTATTCTCGTGATAGTGGGTAAGTTTTCATGAGAGCTGGTGGCTTTAAGAGGGGCTTTCCCCTTCTCTGGGTTCTCATTCTTCTCCCTGCTGCTGCCATCTGAAGAAGGATACGTTTACTTCCCCATCCGCCATGATTGTAAGTTTTCTGAGGCCTCCCGAGCCATGCTGAACTTTGAGTCAATTAAATCTTTTTTTTTTTTTTGAAACAGAGTCTCACTCTGTCGCCCAGGGTGGAGTGAGTGGCACGATCTCGGCGCACCACAACCTCCACCTCCTGGGTTCAAGCGATTCTCCTATCTTAGCCCCCCGAGTAGCTAGGATTACAGGCGCCCGCCACCACGTCCGGCTAATTTTTGTACTTTTTAGTAGAGACGGGGTTTCGCCATGTTGGCGAGGCTGGTTTCGAACTCCTGACCTCGTGATCTGCCTGCCTTGGCTTCCCAAAGTGCTGGGATTACAGGCGTGAGCCACAGCACCTGGCCAATAAAACCTCTTTCCTTTGTAAATTACTCAGTCTTGGATATGTCTGTATTAGCAGTGTGAGAACAGACTAATATACCTCACATGCCTAGATGGTTAAGGTGAATTCTAAAAATAAAATTCCAAGGAGCAGCTAATTCCTCTTTTATATAAGGTGTTCCAGAAAATAGCGGAAAGAAAAAAAAGCTGCCTGATCCATTTAATATCATCATTTTGGCTACACGACTTGACTTTGGACAATACAAAGAAAGATCATAGGCCCATTTCACTTATGAGCACACATGTAGAAATCCAAAACAAGAACAAAAACAAGACCAGTCAACTGAATCCAACAGTACATAAAATATTTCAGAACTAAGTAGGGTTTATCCCAGGAAAGTAAGGATGTTAGATTTGCCATAGTAATAAAATAGAGAAAATCATGTGATTTGTTGATGCAGAAAAAGCACTTGTTAAGTTTCAATACCTATTTATGATAACTTTAGGAAGTTAAGAACAGAAGAGAATATCTCTTGGCTGATACAAGTTTTACACCCGAAGTTGCAGCCATCATTATACTTAGCGGAGATATTTTAAACTCATTACCTTTTATATAAAGACATTGTGGAATGAGTAAAACAGGGGGTTATTAGACTGGAAGATGCCAGCTACAATTAATACAATAATACCATAATGAACACACCAGGATTAATCGACCAAATGCTTAGATGAGTGCTACATGCTGAGATTCTTGTTCCTTTGAAGCCTCTCAGAAAGCTAGAAGTCAAATCTTCACCCTGCAGGTAGAAGACTGGAAGACTCCATTCCTGGAAATCTGAGCAGCCAAAAAGAAAAACTCAAAGATGCATATGTGGAAGGTTTGTCAACAGAGAACCTGCCCCCATCACTTAGGAGTGAGGCTGAAAGTCAGCAAGCTCCATATCAAAATACCAAGGATACACAGGACACAGTGAACAATTCTGAGCATATGAATTTGGAGTCCCAGAGACAGGAGGAGGAAAGAATGGAGCAGAGCCAGTATTTGAAGAGATTGTGACTGAGAATAGTCCAAAGCTGATTAATGATATTGAGCCACAGATTTTTCTCTTCTTTTCTTTTCTTTTTTTTTCTTTTTTTTGAGATGGAGTCTTGCTCTGTTACCCAGGCTGGAGTGCAGTGGCGTGATCTCGGCTCACTGTAAACTCCCCCTCCCAGGTTCACGCCATTCTCCTGCCTCAGCCTCCCCAGTAGCTGGGACTACAGGTGCATGCCACCACGCATGGCTAATTTTTTGTATTTTTAGTGGAGACAGGGTTTCACCGTATTAGCCAGGATGGTCTTGATTTCCTGACCTTGTGATCCGCCCACCTCAGTCTCTCAAAGTGCTGGGATTACAGGCATGAGCCACCTCAACCGGCCGAGCCACAGATTTAAAAAGCACTATAAACCTCAGACAGGATGAATACAAAGAAACCATACCTGAGGATGGCATGCTGATAACGATGAAAACTGAAGACCGAGAGAAAATTTTAAAAATAGCTGAGGAGGATGCTGGTGGTGGTGGATTAACAGTTTCATAATTTCAGTTGAAAAATTAACTATAAGTCTAATTGTTGCTTTTTTGAAGGTAAAGCACTGAAAGGAAATAACTGCAAATCAGAATTCTATACCTAGTGAAAACATCCTTAAGAATGAACATGAAAACACAATGTTTTAAGGCAAACAAAAACTGAGGAAATCTTTTTTTTTTTTTTTTACCAAAAACACCCATGAAGGCAGGAGGAAAATTATTTTAGAGAAAAGCACAGAAATGAAGGAAGAAATGAAAGGTAGAAGAAACAAAGGATAAGACATGGTAAATATGTGTGGCAAGTCTAAATCTGTGGTTCTCATCTGAAGTCAGTTTTGCTTCCTGGGGGACACTGTCACTGACTGGAGGCACATTTGAGGCCCATAACCTGGGGTGGGGAGGATGCTACTGGAGTCTAGTGGGTGGAGACTGGGGATGCTGATAAGCATCTTACAATGCCTAAGGCAGCTCCTACACAAAGAAGCATCTAGCCTAAAATGTCAACAGTGCCAGGTTTGAGAAACCCTGATCTAAATGAGTGTTGAATGTACAAAATAACAAAAATAATACTGTCTTGTGAGGTTAAAATACTTAATTAAAAGCCAACAATAGCACAAGAGGTCAGAGACAGTAAATGGAGTTAGTGATCTACAATTCTTTAATTGTCTGAAAATTGTGTGATACTAATTTATAGTATTTTGATCCTGTAGATTTATCAGGATCCATCAAGGTACATGTTGTAATCTGTAGGTCAAATGACAAATAATGAAAGAAGGTATAACTTATTAATAGAGGGTAAAAATGGAATAATTTTAATTTTTGGGAATTCCATTTAATGGGATAATTTTCCATTAACTTGGTTAATCCAAAAGAAGACAATAAAAAAGACAAAAGAAATAAACAATAGGTAAGACGGATAGAAAACAAAATAGTCATATGCTAGGCTTAAACCCAAATATATTAGTGTATACATTAAAACAAACAGACTAAATGTTTCAATTAAAAATCAATTTTGTCATAGCGCACTAAAAATTCAGTGCTGTGCTGCTTAAATAAGACAGAGCTGTAATATTAGGACACAGAAAGTCTGAAAATAAAAGTCTGGAAAAATATCATGCAAACAGTAACACAAAGAGAGCTGTTATAGCTGAATTTTTAAATTAAATTAAATTAAATTAAATTTTATTTATTTTAAGTTCTGGTGTACATGTACAGGCTGTGATGGCATCTTATGCCAATCAGAATGGTGATTATTAAAAAGTCAAGAAACAACAGATGCTGGTGAGGTTGCAGAGAAAAGGGAATGCTTTTACACACTGTTGGTGGGAGTGTAAATTAGTTCAACCCTTGTGGAAGACAGTGTGCCAATTCCTTAAAGATTTAGAACCAGAAATACCATTTGACCCTGTATTAATACTAGACAAAACACAAAGTCACAAGACTTCAAGGAGGAAGAATTGTTCGAGATAAAGGAGAAACTTCCACAACGATAAAATGTTTAATCCAATAGGAAGACATAACAATCCTAAATTTGTATGTAGTTAATAATCCAGCTTCATACTATGTAAAGTGATAGAACAAAAAAAGGCATCATAATCATAGTTATAAATTTTTTAAAACTCGCTCAGTAGTGATAGAGTAAAGAGAAAGAAAAATCAGTAAAATTCTAGATTTGGACAATCAACATGGCCTAAACAACACATGTAGGATATTTCCAACAAAAATTGGAGATAGACATACTTTTCAGGTGTATTATATGTAACATTTAACAAAAATGATGATAAGTTAGGGTCATAAATCAAGTTTTATTTCACAGCATTAAAATCATAGGGAGCATATTCTCTGACTTCAGTGGAATTAAGCTAAAAATCAGTAACAAAAGATAATTAGGAAAATCTCTATTGGAAATTAAGCAATGTTCTTCTTGTTCTTCTGAATAACCCGTGGGTTAAAGAAGAAATCACAAGGGGCATTGGAAAATACTATGAACCGAATAACAGTGAAATGTGGCACATGAAACTCGTGAAAGGTAGCTAAAACTGTTCTTGGAGGGAAATTTGTAGCTCCTGATGCCTAATTTATAAAAGACAATTTATGATCTAATTCTCTCTCTCCTGAAGTTAAGAAAAACATTGAATTACACCTAAAGAAAATGGATGGAAAGAAAGAAGAAAGATAACATCAGACATTAATTAAATAGAAAACAGGCATAATAGAGAAAATCAACCCAGGAAAAAGTTAGTTCACTGAAAAAACTTAAGAAAATAATTAAATTTCTAATAAGACTTAATCAGAAGAGAAAAGCCACAAATTACTACTTTTTAACAATGAAAGAGACCATCACTACGGATCTTTTATATATTAGAAAGATCATAAAAGAGCATTTTGAACAACTCATGCCATTAAGTTTGGAATTCAGATGAATTATACAATTCATCTAATTTTTCAACTTCCTTGAAAAATACAATTTACCAAACATGAAGGACACATGATGAAATTGAAATCTGAATACTTCCCCTAGATTTATTAAGGAAAGTGGATTTGTAATTTGAAAACTTTCCAATAAAATGCCAAGACAGATGGCTTCACTGTTGAAATATTTCAAATGTGTAAGGATGATATAACACTAAACTTACATAAACTGTCTCAGAAAGAGAAAAAGGTGAGACACTTCCTAACTTGTTTTATGTGGCAAGAATAACCTTGATATAAAAATATAACAAGAGGAAGGGAAAATAGGACAGTATCTATCATAAATATTGATGAAAGATCCCAAATTATTAGTAATTCAAATTCAGCTATATATATATAAGATAATCATGATTAAATTGGGTTGATGTGAGAAATTCAAGCTTGGTTGAATATTTGAAAATCAATTGATGTCATTCACTACGTTAACAGAGAGAAATGAGAAAAATATCAAAAGATTATCTCAATAAAAGCAAAAAAAGCATTAAGTTAAATTAATCATTAAATAACTCACGGCATACTAGGAATATATGAGAATGCAGGAGGACAGGTCCCTGGACGACCTTGGCCAACTGAGCCCATCCCCCTCTTGCCTGCAATTCTTAGGCAGAATGAACTGAAAATGCAACATCTTGAGATAAGGAGGAGATGTCCGCAGCAGTCTGGGATATGTCATGATTCCTTCTAGAATAGGACGTCCTGCAATGCTTGTGCTCCAAGTGGTGCCCAGGGTGTGGAAACTCAGGGCGGAGTGCTTTCGGTTTCCTCCAGTTGCAGTGCAATGTGGGTTATATGCAGATGAGACTCCATCCACCCTGGGCAGCTTTCCTGAGCCTTAGAGAACTGTCTGGCCATGGAGCCTAGGCGTCTGTTTCCTCTTGCTGTCTATCTGTGAGTAATAACACTGTTCTGCCTGGCTTGTCATGTGAGTGTTTTCTCTGGATTCATGAAATTGGTAGAGAAACTTTCCAGGGAACTTCTAATCTAATATTATGTATTTGTATAAGCCCCACAGAAAACATCACAGTTAATGGTGAATTATTAAAAGCTTTCCCCTGGCGATTGAGGGAAAAAGAAGGATGCTGCTAGCATCCCGTTTATGCAACATAATACTGGTAGTTCTGGTGAGTGCAAATTGGGGAGAGAAAGAAAGAAAACTTATGAATGCTGAGAAGGAGGAGAGGAAGAAAAAAGGAAGAAATAAAAACAGATGACATGTACATAAAAAAGTTAATCTACAGATAAATAAGTAGGATAAATAAATGGACTTAGCAAACCTGCAGAATATAATAACAAAATAGCAAAATCAGTCTAATTTCTGTATGTTAGCAATAATTAGAATATCAAATTTTAAAAAACAATGTGATATCTGATAGCACTAAAAATGAAGTATTTAAGAATATGGATGTGCAAGAGATTGACACAGAGCTACACAATGTTACCAAAATGTATAATGAATTGAAAGGCTTAACATTATATAGCTGCTAATTTTTTCCAAATTAATCAAAGGGAGCGTTTGGGTTTTTTTTGTGTGTGTGCAAATCTTTAAGTTGATTCTAAAATGCATATGAAAATGCAAAGGACCAGAAATAGTCAAGGCAGTTGTGAAGAAGAACCCAGATGATGGATTCATTTGATTACTGGTGCTTTATAAGACGACATTATGGAACAGATGCAAGACAGACAAATAGACCAGCGAAATCAATGGTCCAGAAGCAGATTCGTAAACATTCAGTCTCTTAATTGTGTTGCAAAGTGCCACTAGAGCACAGTAGGGGAAGGGTGGTCTTTTCAAAAAATGATTCTACTTACATCATATACAAAAACAAATTCCAAGGGGGGTTGTGCATCTAAATATTACAAGTAAACACATTTAGAAGGTAACAGCAAAATATCTTCATGGCCTTTGGAAGGCTAACGTTTCTTTCTTTTTTTTTTTTTGAGATGGAGTGTTGCTCTGCTGCCCAGGTTGGAGTGCAGTGGCATAATCTCGGCTCACTGCAACCTCTGCTTCCCCTGTTCAAGTGATTCTCCTACCTCAGCCTCCCGAGTAGCTGGGATTACAGGCATGTGCCACCATGCCTGGCTAATTTTTGTATTTTTAGTGGAGACAGGGTTTCACCATGTTGCCCAGGCTGGTCTCGAACTCTGGAGCTCAAAGTGATCTGCCTGCCTCAGCCTTCCAAAGTGCTGGGATTATAGGTGTGAAGTCACCACACCTGGCCTAACATTTCTTAAGTGGATGCAATAATCACTAACCATAAGAGAATAAAGTGAAAAGTCAAGCCACAGAGTGGGAGAAGATATTTGTAGTAATATATATTACCAGAGAATGATACATTGACTATGAAAAATATTCTACAAGTCAGTTAGAAAAGACCACACAATTCGAAAAAAATGGATAAAAGGCTTTTAAAGAAGTGAAGGGTTTCTGGACTTCATTAAACAGCAGGGAAATGCAAATTAAAATCTCAGTGAATTACCATTACATACCTGCCAGATGCCTACAAGTTAAAAAAGAAAAAGGACAATACCAAGGGTTTGAGGATGTAGAGCAGTTGGAACTCTTTCTCTTCTTTTCTTCTCTTTCTTTTTGAGTGGAGTGTTACTCTTTTTGCCCAGGCTGGAGTGCAATGGTATGGTCTTGGCTCACTGCAACCTCCACCTCTCAGGTTCAAGTGATTCTCCTGCCTCAGCCTCCTGAGTAGCTGGAATTACAGGCATGCACCACCACACCCTGCTAATTTTGTATTTTTGCTGGAGATGGGGTTTCACCATGTTGGCCAGGCTGGTCTCAAACTCCTGACCTCAGGTGAGCCACCCACCTTGGCCTCCCAAAGTGCTGGGATTACAGGCATGAGCCACTGTGCCTGGCCTACAATTGGAACTCTTATATACTGATTATGGGAGTGTAAAGTTTTACCACCAGTTTTGAAATCCATGTTAACATCTACTATAGAGGAATATACAGACACCTTATTGAGGTACGAGGTGGTATTCAACTCCAGAGGCAAGGCTTGGACACTGGACAAAATTGAGGACTAGTTAAAACAGGAATTTGGCTGGAGCACTATTAAACATGCCTACCAGTGTGCCATGCTGGTTTACCATTGCCATGGCAACACCAGAAAGTTACTGCCTCTTTCCATGCCAACGAACTGATGACCTGGAAGTTACCACCCTTTTCTGGAAATTTTCTACATAACCCACGTGTACATAAACAAGTTAAAGCAATCTACAGATAATTAAGTAGGATAAATTTATACCCATTTAAAAAATTTCTTCATCTGGGAACTGCCTTTGAGCTGCTACTCTCAGTACACAGTGACTGTGGGGTGGCCCTGCTCTGCAGGAACAGTCATGGCACTGTAACATTGCCATCTCAGTGCAGCTGTTTTCTTCTACCACTGGCTCGCTCTTGAATTCTTTCCTGAGCAAAGCCAGGAATCTTCCTGGGCTAAGCCCCAATTTGGGTCTTGCCTGCCCTGCCATCATGACCTAAGAGCTCCTCTCCTATGTAGACAACAAAAATGTGTGCCCATGTGCTCAAAAGGCTTGTACAAGATTACTGATAGCCACATTATTCAAATATTTCAAACTACAAATAACTCCACAATCTATTAACAATATAAGGAGTAAATAAATTTTGGCGTAATAATATACTGGGATGCAGATAAAAATATAGTATTTATGAAATTAAAAATAAAATTCAATAAGATACAGCAATAAAATGAAGAAACTATTTCTATATGCAAAAACAGATAAGTCTCACCAACTAATGTTGAACAAAAGAAGCCAGACATAAAGGCACGTGTTGTATATTGTATGTTTCTATTTCTATAAAGTTCATAAACAGGCAAAACTAATCAATGGTGATAAAGGATACAATAGTGATTATCTTTGTTGAGGGTCAAATATGGGGAGGAGGAAAATTTCTTGGTTTTGATAAGTTACTATTTCCTCACTTATGTGGTAGTTAGGCAAGTGTACGTCATTTTTAAAAATTTATTGTCCAGGTGTGGTGGCTCATGCCTGTAATCCCAGCAATTGGGAGGCTGAATGGGGGACTGCTTGAGCTCATTAGTTGGAGACCAGCTTGGGCAACATGACGAAACCCCATCTCTACAAAAAAATACAAAAATTAGCCCAGGCATGGTGGCTCATGCCTATAGTCCCAGCTACTTGGGAGGCTGAGGTGGGAAGATGGCTTGAGCCCAGGAAGTGGAGGTTGCCATGAGCAGAGACGGTACCACTGTACTCCAGCCTGGGTGATAAAGTTAGACTTTGTCTCAAAAGAAAATTAAACTAAATATAAATAAATATAAATATATTTATAAAATAAATATAAATATACACTAAATAAAAAATACATTTATTTATATTAAAATATAAATAAACATAAACATAAATACATTTAAAAAACAAATTATACAATTTGTGCAAATATTTATATGATGTTCTTTTTCAATAAAAAGTTTTCTTAGAAAATAATCTTTGGAAAATTTTAAACATTAAATATATGATATCAGAAATAAAAATAGAAGACTTGGAAAATAAAGTTAAGGAAATATCCTTGATCCCAGAGCAAGGAAATGGAGAACAATAGAAAAAGAAAATTAGAGGACCAGTTCAGAGATTCAATATCCAAATAATACAATTCTAGAAATTGAGGGAAGGAAAAAAATGGAAACAATTTAAGAAAAAAAAAATCACAGAGGGAAGAAGTTACCAGATTGAATGTTCCCACCAATTATTAGTGCAGTGGAATTTCATCATTGTGAAATACCAGGGATGATGAGAAGCTACTAGAGAATAAAAACCAGGTGTTATACAAATGAATGGGAATAAAAATGACAATGGAGTGATGCTTTTAACATTGAAACAAAGAACTTTTCAACCTAAAACTCTTTAACAGCGAAACTATCAAATAAGCATGAAGGTAGAATAAAGACATATTAAGAAAGGAAATTTACACTCCAAATAACTTTTCTCAGAAAAGCTACTAGAGGATGTGCTCCAGCAAAATTCGGGAATAAACAAAGAAAGAAGACATGGATGCTGAAAACATGGATGCTGGCTTCTTTTGTTCAACATTAGTTGGTGAGATTTATCTATGTTTTTGCATGTAGAAATAGTTTCTTCATTTTATTGCTGTATCTTATTGAATTTTATTTTTAATTTCATAAATATATTTTTATTGCTGCATCCCAGTATAAGAGGACCATCATAAGAGGAAGTCCCCAGAAGGATGGAGAACAAGGATCCCAGGGTGATGGCTGTGCCCCCAACACAGAGAGTAACTAGCACAGATAGCTCAGAGTGACTTAAGAGTCAACTTGTAACAGAACATCAACATAGTCACCGCAATTGTATAATTTTTATTTTAATGTGAAGACAGAACATCTAGGTGAGTCTAGCCCAAATTTTGATAAGCCTTTGGTTCACATTGATTATGTACTGAAGAAGTTCCTGTCCTGAAGCATTGCAGGCTGAACTGAGAGCCCTCATTTCAGCTTACAGAGTCTTCTGCTTGGACCTATGCCTGAAAGACCGAGGAAGGGCATGGTGAATTTAGAAATAGAAAATATAAAGTGACCCATGCTCATTGACCATATTCTGGGAAGGCATTCAATACTGGTCCCATTGAATTCCTTCCAGACACCCTCATTGTACAAAGCTTTAAGTTTTCTAGGTTTTTATTCAAAGTCTTGCCCTCTGATTTTTTTCAAAAGGTACTCTTGTAAACTGCATGGATAGCTGATGACAAACTATATCCCAGAAGATCTCTTCAGTTTATTTCCTCTAGAAGCCTTCATTTCACAGTGATAATAGTGTCCTTCCTTCACACAGAGAAATGTGTACTTCCTACCTAGTTTAAAAATGTGGCAATATATTGTTTAGGAATACAGACTCAGGTGTTAGATGTACTTAAGTGAAAAATAAAAAAACAACTAATACAGAAGTTCTGTTGTTTGTCTCTGGGGAGAGATGAGAAAGGGAACCTAAGAAGATATGAGCTGTACACAGTTGATTCAATTTCTTCATCTGGGTAGTAGGTATGTGGATGCTTATTTTTCTTTAAACTGTATGTTTTAAACTTTCTGTTTATATCACATATTTTATAATAAAATATTATTTTAAGAAGAGATCTGTCAATGCCTATTATCATCAAAAGGATGAGAATCAGACATTATGTGCTTCCTGGTGGAAGTACTCTACTATAAAGTAGTTTTACCGAGAAAAAAAAAAAAGAGCAACTTATATATGCAACTACAATTTTTTCCCCAGGAAATACAGAGGATTGAGGGACTTTAAAAACTATACAATGGAGATGAATCCCACAAAATCCAGATTATGTGAAGTAATATGGGCCAATCAACCTACCTTCTTCAACAAATAAATTACAAACAAATGAGAGACGTGAGTGGAAGTCCGACAAAATAAAATAGATCTGACAGAACAATCAAATGCATCATCGTATGGCTTTATTTAAATAAACACACTTTAAAGAAACAAACTAAAAAATTATGACATTTATGAAACAACTGGAAACTTGAACATCCATGATTATTTGATGATATTAAGGGATAATTGATCTCTGTGAGTAATCTGGCAAATTTGAAGATCAGATTCTAAGTTCAATTTATTTCAGTTCCTGCTTTTAATGTCTCAAAAAAAGAAACCTCACAAGGTTTTATATATCCAAGTGGAAGAAGTGCATCAATGGCTGGGCTAAGTGACAAAACACATTTGTAATCGCATCCTACAGTTTTCAAAAATTTTTATTGGAATTTGGCTAAGTAAACTATAGCTTCCTTGACATCAGTCTTACAAAATGATTGAGAAGTATTGCATTTTTATATTTTCAAAAATCTGTTCAGAATGAAGAAAAATGCTGTGTTTAGAAGACTTTATAACAAATTAAAAATTCTGTTTGTGAGGGTGCAAATACGGGAGCTTTGGGTAAGAAGTATATTTGTGTGACAATGGAAATGTTTCCAAACACACACTCTTCAAAATGCCTCATTATGGGATATATTTTCTTTTAAAAGCAGCTACTTTTCACTCCTTGGTAAATAAAGAGAACTTCCTTTCTCTTTTACCCTATAGTAATAGATTGTGTGCTTGCTTACTTGAAAAATATGTGTGAGGTCACATAGTAGTGACAGCTACTTGTCATCACAGAAAAGTCCAGAAATCTGGAACCCTTTTAGTTTCCCTGTTCTTTTAGGTACATTGTCCAAAGGACAGTCTGTGTGGTCCAAAGATTTCTTAGGGTCATTTCTACTCTTATTATAAAATGTGTTAAAGATTCAATCATATATGGCAAGTCTCGTTTTTATAAATTTAACCTCATAGGTGACATCTGTTGTTTTCTTCATCTTGCTTCACTACTTGCTAAGAACGACACAGTAAATGCATTTGATGGTTGTGCTTTCGTTGTTAACTTTACTGTAATTTTTTTCTTAAAAAACAAACAATAGTTCAGCCATTCCACCACTAGTGATTACACTTACAGATTTCCACCCTAAACACTTTTCAGTCATTTACTATTGAGACTATAATGGTTCAGCGACTCATAAAAAAAAATGGCCTTTGGTGTATTTCATTATTGAAATGGAATCTAGCAAACACCACAAAGCGAGACATGTTGGAAATAT
Organism: Colobus angolensis palliatus; assembly: GCF_000951035.1. Classification (NCBI taxonomy): domain Eukaryota; kingdom Metazoa; phylum Chordata; class Mammalia; order Primates; family Cercopithecidae; genus Colobus; species Colobus angolensis. Next base: position 7,590,949 of record NW_012112808.1, on the reverse strand, counting down.
CTGTACTTTCATTCAACTCTCTGGCAAACCTCGGTAGAGCATAATTTGTTCTAATGTGTGTATCTTTAAATCTTCAGCATTGTTTGCTGTACATTTCCAACCGCGTTGCTAATAAAGGCAGGCATTTTAACTTGCCGCCGTATTGTCGTCTCTGTATTATTGCAGCCATTTTTACTGGGGCATAAAGAGAAAGGTTTACTCAATAGTAGGTAGCTTTTTTTGTTTTTCTTTATTTAAAAACTTCAATATTTTCCGTAATCTGTGTGAAACTTTGATAAAATACTGAACTGAGTATCTCACAGTTGTAAACATTGCTTAGAAGTCTCACAGATATTTGCTTCTGCACACCGAATGCTTACCCATATGTAGGTCTTGGTTATCACTGTGACTTTCCATCACCTTCACCTCAAATCTTCAAACCATCACACACACGTGGAATTCATTCTCCATGACAATGGTTGTATATGCTCATTATCAGTAGTCTTCATTATAAGTTCAATATTTTGGGCTGAATTCTTCTCATACTAATTAGATTATTATACTTTTTACCTTGTAGTGAGGCCAATGGGAGGTATTGGGAATGGAAGGGTCATTTCTGCCATTTATATTCATCCTTTCTGCTTGTGATATTAGGATTATCTTCAATCCATTGTTTCTTGTCTAGAATATTTTTAAGCCACTTTCTCAAGTTGAGAAAGTTACTTAGTTAAAGCTGGATTCATATGATCTGTGCATTCATTTAATGAGGCTCACAAAAGTCACCAAGTAGGCGTGCCACTCTCAGCTGGAGTGTTGGAATTCCTGCATTTCCTTAGGGGGGACCTCTGGTACCAATTCTACAAGACTCTGACGCACAGACCCAGGAAGGGCACTATTGTTAATCAGCATAATGTATTTCAGTAAAACTTCATCACTTTGCCATTTTTACATAAAACTTACAAATAGATGTTCTCATATTTTCTTTTTTACCCAGTGGATTGTCATGCACCCCTATGTGGAGACCCTGAGACCCTGGCTTAATGTTGTATGTGTGTGTCTGTGTGTGTAGCTGTCTAGTAAGAGAAGTTAATTAATATTTACAGACTATCTTCTAGTGCCAAGTACTGTATTGTGTGAGTTTCTTAATAATATAACAGCAGGTCACACCTGATTATCATGGGTGCCACCAGGCTTTGCACACGTACTCTGTGGCAACCCGATGAGTTAGGTATCATTACTTACCTATTTTCCAGGTGAAAGAGGCCGGGTATTTCCTTGGTTCATTTGGAGACCTGCTATGAGGAAGGGATGTCTTTCGATACCTGAAAACACACAACCTTGCTCACTCCTCAGAATCCTTCAACATCTTTGCTTTTGATCCTTCTGATTTTTAACTATTAAAATCCTTTTAGTTTTTAACTAAATTTTTTTTGTTGTTTGCTTTTTATAGAGACAGGGTCTAGTTTTGTGGGCCAGTCTCAAACTCCTGGTTTCAAGTGATCCTTCTGCCTTGGCCTCCCAAAGTGTTGGGATTACAGGCATGAGCCACTGTGCCAGTCAACTAATACCTTTTTAAAATAGTAGTCATCCATGTACAATATGAAGTCTCTCACCTGTCCTCTGTGGCCAAGATTGGTAACCTCAAGGGGGCAGGAGCCCGGCTAGCCATCTTTAGCACAGTTACATCACTAGTGTCTAGAAGAGTGTCTAGCAAAGTAATTATGCAAATCTTTGTTGAACAAATATGTGACTTGAAAGTTTTACTTCTGAAAGACAGTAAATATAAAAAGCCTACCTAAAATATGGGATAACTTTTGTTTTTCAGTATATCTCTTTTATAAGCATCCTTTAAAATGTTTTCTCAATTAAAAAATATCTTCATGTGATCTTGAAAATTATAGTATCCTTCTCTGTATTTGACTAATTTTATTTGATGTTGTCTTGAGGGAGGCTTCTCTTCATAACTTTGCAATTTCCAAATACGGGATTACAATACCAGCTGAAGCACCAGGCTTCGCATCCTGGAAAAATTAAATCTCAGCTTTAGGATACGTATTAATCATGTAGATGTGAGCAAACAGTTGGTTAACATTGGGAAACCTGGATATTTTTCTGAGCATTCATTTAGGATTTTAAATGAACTTCTCGCGTGTGTTTATGAGAGGCTTTGCAAAAATGCCCCCAACCTTTTCTGAACTGAGGCTCAGCTTCTTTTCTTTCCTCACTGTAAATGCAATGCCATTGGCTCATTTCTAGAGTTTCTCTACCTGTTAGCTGGAGAGGCTGTTAATTTCAGCAATGTTGCATGATTTTCTACCAAATTGAGTTGGCTTAACTGACTCAAATTCACTCAAGAAGTTTTATGGGTAAAGTTCTTAAGGGGTTCCTTTCAAAGTGAGCTGAGACCACAAGTATCACTTTGTGGCATACACGCGCTCTTGTTCCTTAAGTCCTCCTTGTCTTCGGAAGAGCTCCTGTGTGAAGCCTCCCTGTAGAATCACAGAGGGCTCCATTTCACGACCCCTACAGCTGCAGCGCTTGTTTATTTATAAATCGGACGGATCCCTGGGGAGAGTGTTTTCCCCTCAGCTGGCCTGTGTTTTTACCACATATGAGCTATCGCTGAATCTAAAAGTATGAATAAACTGATAACAAGCAGAAAGATATATTTTTGGCGTAGCATCTTCAAGAATGGAGGAATGCCATGTAACATGGGAATGAACGTGTTAAAATCCTTCCTACTAGATGAGGGTCTCCCGGCCAGGGAGCTCTGCCAGCAAGAATCTTTCCTTTGTCTCAGCATGCCCCCAGCTGGCAGATGGGGCTCACAATTTGCTTTCCAATATCTCAGCCTGGCTATGGGATCTGGTGTTTAAAAGGAAAAGGGGTACACAAAGATTTCCCCAGCCTGCAATGCTCTGGGCAAATAATAGGCTTTGCGGGGTGATCTTGGGCTGTTGCAACATGTGAGGATTAACTATTCAAATAAAGTTCCTTCTCTGCTGGAGAAGAAGTCATTCATTCAAGCACGGTTTATCTGCTCCAGGCCACGGGTTTCAGGATTTTTGCATCAACATTTTCCCACTCTCTCTACCCCTCCCCCAACATCTGGGGTGACAGAGGAGGGAACATAAATTATAGTCAGAGTCTCACTGGCTGCTCTATTCTAATCTGTATAGTTTAGTCAGTGGGCCTACTAGGGGCGGCAGAAACTCTTAACTTTGGGCCTAGGGAATGTAGCAGGTGCTGTTGATAGCCTGCCACCACTTAGCTCACCGGGGGGATGTCCTGCTGACACTCGCTCCCAGGTCAGTTTCCTGTGTCTCTCTGTCCAAGGGTGTTGTCTGTGGACTGTGCTCATCTATGGGGCAAACCAGAAGTGCCAGGGAGTTAACACCCCGAGAGTGGCCCTCGATCAGTGATGGGTGGGAATTAATGGGAAAACATCCAGCATCCTCACTTCAGAGGGACAATTCCCTACAGCCTCCCAGAGTGTCCCAGGGATTTCGTCCTGGGTGCCCACTGCAGTCACCCACTCACTTACCCACACCAGGTTCCCTCCTGCCTGACTCTCCCCACTTCCTCACAGGGATTCCTGGGGTCGGCCCCCAAACAAACCGCCTGAACGCAAATCTTCATCTCAGGCCCTGCTTTCGGGGGAACCCATGCTGAGTCAGGCACCTGTGGGAGATGCAACTGGGCAGGCCAGCCAGGCCTGTCTAAAGCACCCAGCCCAGTGCTGGGGCGGGCTATAGCTTCTCTCCTAGTTTTGATGTGATTCTTGTCTCTCATTGGCATCAGCACATTCACAGCAGGACAACCTCTGGCAGGCTCCTGAGTACACGCACGCGGTGCCCACTCATGAGAGTGACCAGTGGAGGCTGACGCCCGGCCCTGCCAGGCCTGTCCACCACATCCTGAGCCAGGCGTGGGGCTCAGTCAGCAGAGGAAAGGGAGCTTTTTGTGAATTGGTCCATCCCAGGGGGCACCGGTCATCTCTCCAGAGTGGTGACGTTTCTGATTTGCCCACAGGTGCTTTCAATGCAGTGGCCCTGGCCAATGGAGGCTCACCAGTTGAGTTGCTGCCTGTCACCTCTTTTCTGCTTTCTGTCTTCTTGAAGAAGGTATTAGATCCTGCCCTATGTGACCTCCCAAGTCAACCCGAGGCCCTTTTCCCAGAGGACTCTGTATCCCAGAGATCACCACCTCCACGGAACTTGTTGACCAGAAAGTCATAGAAAAACTTTGTGAGAGCAAGGCCACCACTCACCATGATAACATAAGAACAGTTGCAATTCAGGACAACTGATGACATTCAGGTGTGCAATTGGTTTTGCTTAAATTGATTTGCATAAACTCATATCCACACGTTACTAAAAATAAATCGTGTACAAGCTATTTTGCAGTTTCTACCGAAACTAAATATATGCATACAAGCAATTTCACTCCCAGGTATAGATTCAAGAGAAATGATTGAATGTGTCTACAAAAAGACATGTTAAAACATGTTAACACTCATTTCAACATTCCAAAACTTACTACAAAGCAACAGTAATCAAAACAGTGCAGTACTGGCAAAAGGACAGACATGTAAACAATGGAATAGAATTGAGAGTCCAGAGATAAAACCACGTGCCTATGGCCAACTGATTTTCAACAAGGGTGCCAAGACCATTCAGTGAAGAAGAATAGTCTTTTCAGCAAATGGTGCAGGGACAACTGGATAGCCATACCCATAAGACTGAAGTTGGACCTTATCTCATACCATATACAAAAATTAAGTCAAAATAGACCAAAAAACCAAATGTAAGCTAAAATGATAAAACTCTTAGAAGAAAACATAAAGGTAAATTTTTATGACCTCAGATTTTGCAATATATTTTTAGCTATAACAACAAAAGCACAAACAACACAATGATCGGTCAGTGCAGGATGTAAAGTCAGCTCCCTTGTTCCAACAGCTTGGAGGTCCTGATGGGATCACCTGATACCTTGAGACTTAATTCCAGTCCAGAGTCCAGCCTCAATCTGCTTCATTCACACCTCACAGGTGTTGATACCAACAGCACTGCCTAAAAAAACTCAGCTTGTGCCTCCTGGGGAAATTGACCTGTAATAATGAAGTTCAAGCTCAAGCAAAACTACTTGGTGATGGCATTCAGAATAGCAATTTCCTCGGGGTTGGGGGCAGGGGTGTGTGGCTATTGTCTGGATCTGGACGTCCTGCCCCATCATCTTTGCTCCTCATGGGGCTGCACCACCTGGTCTGTTCATGGTCCACTCTGAGCTGCAGCTGTGTAGGCAACAGCCTTTACATTCCCAGGGCTGGCGGGGCCGTAGTACTGTGCTCACACTGCAGACAGCTCCCAACCATGAGTCCATGAGCCCTGCTCCAAACGTGAATCACTCACCTGTAAAACGAGGGAGTCAAATGCAATTAATTTCTTCTTTTGATATGGCTTTTTTTTTGCAAAAGTTGTATACTTTTATGAAAAAAAGTTCAACTGTTCAGGAAAGCATAATGAAGAGAATAAAGAATCCTGCTTCTCAGGGATGACTGTTATCAACAATTTGGTAAATATCCTTCCTGACACTTCTCTATGTGGATTGTATACCTCCTGTGCCCTGTTCATAGCCCCTTGACCCACCTTTTAACTCCAGTTGTTGCCATGGCCACCAGCTGTGCAGGTATAACTCCAGCTCTCCTGCCTATCTCTCGCTGTATGCCTCAGGGCACCCCTGCCACTGCAGGAGGGAGCATTCACCACCATTCCAGTGCAGGTGATCACTGGAAGGGAAAAGGAATGAACACCTCCTAGGGCAACTGTCTACCAATGGGGCCTACATCTAGTGGATAAAAATGCCCCTGTTCTGCTCCTCAAGCGAACGATTCTAAGGCTGTCTACATAGTGCCCCAGAGGGTCCCAAACAGGCCTAGGCCCAGATGTTCACAGTAGTGATGATCCCTCTTTCTCTGTCTCTTTCTTCTCTAGCCTCCCTCTCCCGTTTCTGTGGTCTCTTTCCAAAATACACTGACCATGTACATGTAAGCCCCTGTCTCAGCCTGATCTGGGAGGAACCACATACACTAAGACACTGTGTATGTGTGTAAATCAATCAATCAGTGTAAAATAAAGGGGCGGTGCTATTCATATGACTCTACAGCCTGAATTTGCACTTTGTATGCCAGGAGATATCTACATCTATATCTAGATTTCCACCATCTGTGTAGTACTTTATTAGTGTATGTGCCACGCTTTACCTAACTTACTGGATGATTTCTAGGTTTTTAGTGTCTCACACAGGATTCCACCCTTGATGAAAATGGGTTAGCTAATTTCTGAAGTATTGTCTAGTTGGAACTAACCGGCCTATGGACAGTAGGCCTCAAAACCCCCTCCTTACTGGGTAACTGGGAATATCATTTCTACTTCATCAGTTAATGCTATGCAGAGCTATGATCTGTGCCTGGGATTTAGCTCCAGCCCCCTGGGGAGATCTGGAGTGTGAACTGCATTGTGGAGTTCATGTCCGCTTGAGGCATCTATAAGCCCTATAAGGTGTGGTCTTTGGGCTCTGGCAGCACATGGGATGGGCTCACAACCCCCTGGGCGAGTAGCTTCCCTTTTGGCCTGAGGGCAATTCTGCAGTGAGGGAGGCAGCTGAGATCCCTAGCAGCCAATACTCCAAGCAGCTGGTAAGGGGCTCTGGGCGGGGTTCTACAGCTCCCTTGCCGGGCAGTACCTTAGTGAGAATTACATAGCACATTCTCTTCACACTACGTGTGGATTACCAGTTTTCAGCCCACACTTTTGCTATATACTCAGTGGGGCTGCCTTGCCTGTTCCATTTCCAAATGTTCTGATGAAGATGTATTAGGATAAATTTCAATTCAGTGACAGCAAAATCAGCCCTTCAGACGGCATGCACCATTAGGCATATCAGAGTAACTAATAGTCCTTAATGAGCCACGATCTCTCAAAGCTCCATAAAAACCAGTTCCCAAAGACACGTGAGGTCCCTGAGGACTCTCGTACCTCACCTGGACCATGGCAATTTGCCTCACTTCCCAGACCCCTCTGGCGGCTGCACCAGCATCCATTCTCCCTCCACCCTCCCAGTGTCTTTTGTGCCCGCCTTATTCCCCTCTGTTCACTTCTGCCCTCTAGTGGGCGCTCTGATGGGCTCTGATGGGCCCGCCCTCCGGGAAGCTCACAGGGTATCCCTAACCTGGAACTCTGAGCTCTTCTGGGACCTCTGGGGAATAGTGAAGGAAACATTTTTTCTGCTTTCACCTCTGGGCAATCTGCTGCTGCTGTCCTCTGAGCAACCTACCTCTCCTGCCTGTTTCTCCTCCCCAGCATGATCCGAGCTGGTTTGCACCTTTATGAGTTGAGGAGAGACTCAATGAGAGCAGTCTGTTAAGAGACACAGCTGGAGACCCTCCCAATTCCATTCCTCTTTGCCTCTCTGAGACAACTGCACGACCTGAGGAACAGCAGGGCTGACCTCGTTAGGCTGTGGTATGGCTGACATCCGGAAGGTTCCCAGGACAGTGCCTAGTCTGTAGTACGGACTTAACAAACGTGTGCTATTATTGGTATAACGTCACCAACCGCTGTGTCTTCCTGCTTCTTCTCAAGTTTCATGGTAAAAATGGATTTTGCTTGCATTTTCCTATTTTATATTAAATTAAAAGTACCTAAGCTGACAAGGGCAGCTTTGATGTGTGCTAGAATAAGTCTATCTTGGTCCTGATACAGCCAGGAAATAAGATGCAGCTGAGTTGAATGCAAGCACGTGGGTTTTAGAGCCGGGTAGAACCAGGTTGGAATTCTGGCTAAACCACCCGAATCTTAGTTATTTCATGCAATATGTCCGTCTTGGGCCATTGTGGAGTTTAAATGAGGAAATAGAGCCTGGTGGTGGAGAATGTAGTAGGTTCTAGAGCTGGACTGACTGGCCTGGAGTCCCAGTTTTCCACCACCTATCAATTGTGTAACTGTGGGCAAGTTACTTAACCTCGCTGTGCCTCAGTTTTCCCCAACTACGAATTGAAATAATGGCAACATTTACTTTGTAGCAGATTGAGTTAACATCTCTGCTTGGCTCCTGGTGTTTAAAAACATGATGCTCTTTATGAATTATTATGTGATAAGTTAATGGCAATGTTAACTAATACATATTAGCTTTTAATTATTAGGAGAATCATGAAGATGACAATTATGTCATAATGATATATTTTGTGAGAATTTAGTATTATATAAAATGTTAGTTATTTTATATTTTTGCTGCAAATTTGAAATAATGCAAGCCTCCATGAAATAAAAATTAATCTAGAATTGGATCGTTGCAAAGCTGATAGGTCGAGTGAATTGTATACTGGTTTATGCTATTGCCACATGGCTGGTGATCAGAAATACCTCCTTCCTTGGGATTTATGTTGAATCATGCACCTTTGTATTACGTGATTTCTTCAGGAACAATACCCTTTGCATGAAGTGCCACCACCTTGCATATAAAAGCCCTTGAATACCACCTGCCACAGAGGAGGCGCTCTACGAATGGCAGTTACCATGGAGGTGTCCTCTGCAGTCAGGTACCAAGCAAATAGCTCGGGTTCCTACAAGCTTGGCTGGTTAAGTCCTCTTCCACCACACACAGTGGCTCCCTAGGAATGGGAAGATGAGTGATATCACTACCCTGATATTACCACTCAGCGTGGTGATTGCTTCTCTTCAACCCTCTCACCCAAGTCGCTGTGAGCCATTTCTGTGGTTTTGTTGTGAATACAGCTCGCGGCTTCCCTGACTGCATTCTTAGTGTTGTGACATTGGGGTGTGCCTTTTCTCTCACGATTGTTACATTGTCTCACAGAGCTCTAGGCTACAGTCAAGATGTAATACAGCCTTACCAACTTCACAATTTTTCAAAATTTGGAGCGAGAAAGGGGAACGGCTGTATGTGGTAAAATTACTCACTCAGGACACGTGCATGATTTGTCAATTGTGTGGATGTTCGCTTGTACATCTTCCTGGTGCTAATAAATCTGAATGAGTGAGGGTGTTTATTTCCCTTCCGAATCTAGTTTCAGGTGGGGCACAGTGCGGGCTCCACTCTGAGTATCCCTTCCACTCTTCATGGGATCAGAAGCAGCAGTTGAGGAGCTGGTTGATCCAACTGCCCTTCAGCCTGGTTCCCCATTGTCTTAGTCTTCATTCCCTCTGGAGCTGCCCCGGAGGTGAGAATTTGCAGACAAATGTTGCCGGGAAGCACCGGTAGGGAGGAGGGCAGGCAGAGCAGCCCGTGATAGGTGTTAGCAAGTCAGGCTGCTGTGAGCAGCTGGGGAGAAGGTGCGGAACCTCTGTAGATGGTGTGAACATGCATCGGAGTTTTCCATCTGAGGGGTAAGAGTTGGGCTACTTATCTAGAAATTTCCACTTCCATTAATTAAGGGCTTCTCTGGAGGCAATAACTCCCTGGTGCTTCATGCCTGCCCCTCACTGGCCACATGGGCTGAGCCAGGAAAGCCCCCAGGCAGAGAGTGACAGTAGCTTTCAGTACAAAGTTGACAGCTGGTATGGAAATGATGAATGTCAGGGGGCTGTAGACAGCACTGATAACATCTGCTGCATAGGTTAAGAAAAGGAATGTGTATAGAGAAATAGCCTAATGATACTCAGGCTCTAGAATGTAGTGTTCTGGTTTTATGTTGCGGTGCAATGGCACGCCAAAACTTACTGGCTTAATCTCTGACTACCATTTTATTCCTATTTACGGTTTCTCTGGGTCAGGAATTCGGGAAGTCTCTGCTGGGGTCTTCTTTCATGCGGTTGCCATCAGTAGGTGGCTGGAGCCGGCACAGCAGATGGAGATGGCCGGGAATGTCTTTCTCTCTCCGTGTGGTCATCTGCATGAGCTTGTTTGGGCTTCCTCACAACATGGTGGCCTCTGGGTCCCTGGGCTCTAGTGGCAGCTGAAGTTTGTAAGAGCAGGTATTCCAGCTCCTAAGGTGGAAGCTGCATTACTTTTTATGACCTGGCCTTGGAAGTCACTTCTGCTGGACTCTTGTTTATGGGTGGGTCACAAGACAGTCCCGATTCAAGGGCAAGTGAATTAGACTCCACTTGTTGACAGGGAAGTTCTAGAAGATATTAGTGAAGTCACCTTTGGAAAATACAATCAGCTATGTGTGTGTGCATGTGTGCGGTGTGTTAGTAAATGCTGCCATCTTTCAATAGGAAATAAATATGAAATAAATAACATCCACAGAATAGCAAATGAACGTGGATCAGCACAAAAGCCTTAACAAATAAGATGTGCAGAAATTTACGAATTTTGTAACTGTCTGAGGCTGTCTCCCCCACAGGCATTCTCAGCAGGCTGAATGTGTGTGTGTGTGTGTGTGTACGCGCTTACACACACATATGCACGCTGTGCATTCTTAGATGGAGACAGTATTGGCTAATGATTATCAGCAACTGCGGAAATGAAGGAAATCAGTGACACAATAAAAACTCTAATTGCTTGGCAACAGTGTTTAGGCTTCATTAGGTAGATTTGTAACAGCTTCAAGAGAAATAAACTCCTGTGTCATTAGATAACAAGGCAAGAAATAGGTTATTTCCTTTTTGAAAGGTATGAAAGCTTCCAATTGCCTGATATATTCACTTAGTAGATTATTTTCTGTCATCTCAATTAATTGAATTTTATCCCTTGCTCTTAAAATGCTTTCCTTCAAAATAAGGTTATAAAGTTCAGAGAAGTCATATTTGAAATCGTAGTCACAGAAGGCAGGAATCAACCTTATCTAGACAAAGTGCTCCAGGAGAAAATAAAAAAACCAAGACCTTTAGAAGATCACCTTTCCCATATACTTGGATGATTTGGCATTGAAATTGTATTTTGTGGAATATATCTTTGTAATATAGCACCCAATTTAAATTTTAAAATGAAAAGTAAAAATTATTTTTGGTTTCATCTAAATTCCTTCTATTAAAGCTTTCAATTCCATCAAAGCTTTCAATGTTGAACAGTTTTTTATTTTAGTTAAAAGGAACGAAAATCAGAATTCAGGTTTGGTTCCAATACAAATTTGGCTTGCAATATTATTTGGTAGTAGCATACTTTTAATCTGTCTATGACATATTTCATGCCTGCCCTCTCAGTCTTTATAAACTCTTGAGTCTTTCTTGATTATGCATAAGACACACACACACACACACACACACACACACACACCCCTTGACACTACACAGTTACAATGTGATATGAAGCTCATTTTCCCTTTTAAGTGCTAAAAAGTGGAGCAAATCAAGATAGCAAACATATTTGCAATATCTTACATCTGGATTTCCAAGGCTAAAATATCCTTGACCATACTGTTTATCACTTCATTCTTTCACTGCGGACTTTTAACTCCTCTCTCAGGAAAAAGAAATATGAATATGCAATCCACTCCCTGCCTGCCTCGGATATGTCCCCTGGTTTGTTTCACCCGCCCGTTTGCCCCAGTCCCTCAGAAGTTCAGAGAGCTGATGAGGGAGGCAGGCAGATGTTAGCGCCTTGGGAAGTCTACAGCATGGACTTTGACTCTTTGCTGCCAAACAACGTCTCATGCAGAAGGTGTCTAACCCTCTCCTTTCTCACAGGTGAACACCCGGAGGGGTCTAGGAGAAGAGAGAGATTCTACCTCCAGTGCTCATAATTCTAAGCCCTTGGCTGGAGCAATTTTCGTAGAGAGATGACTTTGTGAGAAGGTGAAATGATTGTCAAATTTGAAGCCAAAACCACCTTCTGGAGAAATACACGGTGAAGCAAACACTGTCGGGGCCCACCCATGTCCCCTTGTTCTCACCACCCTGACACAGGCCAGTCAGTGCCTGTGTCAGGTAGACAACCTGCACAGCATAAGCAAACCACAGGCCTGAAGTGCTCAGAAATGAGTGCTACCAGGAGGGGCCCTGGACCATAGGCAGACAGGAGTGGCTGGATAAATAACGCAGCTTCCTCGGCCTTCGGGTGGGACAACCCTGAGGCCTGTTCAACATAGTCACTCAGATGTCCCCACTGGGTTCGAGCCCATTGCCCACAGTCGTGAAGCATTCATTCGTCTCCCTCATAGGGGTTTCCTTCTCTTCCCTGTCTCACTTCCCCAGCTTGCCCCCCATCCCCCCACCAGTCTTCCTGGAATCACCTCCCAAATAACCTACTTGCACCTAAATTTTTGTCTTAGCGTCTGTTCTGGGGGAGCCCTGGCTATTTTCATCTCTGAGGGCAGTGAAGTCTAATATTGGATGATTTCACTTAACAAAGATGGAGGCTGATCCATGTGGAACAGATTTGGATTGGTTACGAATTCCTGGTCTCTCATTTCCCTGCACACCTGGTCCTATCTGGTTTTCCTGTGCGCTAAGAGTTCAGGCTCTGAGCTCAGACCATCATGTGCTTGTTTCCAGGCTCAGTCACCAAGAACTGGACAACCCTGAGCAAGTTCCTTAACCTCTGTAATTTGTTCCCTAACCTGGACCTGGAGAGGAAAATAATCCCTAGATCACAGGGTTGGTGTAAGGAATAAATGAGATAATGTTTCCAAGAGGCTTAGTATAGTGCTAACACACAGAAAGTGCTTAATACATGCTAAAATACTATTACTATTACTACTCCTGTTGTTATTATTATGCCTAACTTCCTAAAATACATTTCCGCACATAACTGAGAAGTTTGCTATCTCTTTGGCGCAGTGATAAGAAAGATATGCCATAACAAACCTAAATTAGCAATGTGGGTTCAAATTGACAGTGTGGTTCACACTGCTATAAAGATACTACCCAAGGCTGAGCAATTTATGAAGGAAAGAGGGCCGGGCACAGTGGCTCACTCCCATAATTCCAGCACTCTGGGACGCCAAGGCAGGGGATCACTTGACGTCAGGAGTTCGAGACCAGCTTGGCCAACATGGTGAAACCTTGTCTCTACCAAAAAATACAAAAATTAGCCAAGTATGGTGGCAGATGCCTATAATCCCAGCTACTTGGGAGGCTGAGGCAAGAGAATTGCTTGAACCCTGGAGGTGGAGGCTGCAGTGAGCTGAGATAGTGCCATTGGACTCCAGCCTGGGCGACAGAGTGAGACTCCGTCTCAAAAAAAAAAAAAAAAAGAAAAGAAAAAAGAAAAGAAAAGAAAAAAGAGGTTTAATTGACTCCCAGTTCCCCATGGCTGGGGAGGGCTCAGGAAACTCACAATCATGGTGGAAAGGGAAGGGGAAGTAGGGCACGTCTTCACAAGGCAGCAGGAGCAGGACAGAGAAAGAGAGAGAGAGAGACAGAGAGAGAGAGAAAGAAGAAGCACCAGACACTTATCAAACAACCAGATCTCGTGAGAACTCTCTATCACAAGAACAGCAAGGGGGAAATTTGCCCCCATGATCCAATCACCTCCCAGCAGGCCCCTCCCTCAACACATGGGGATTACAATTCGAGATGAGATTTGGGTGGGAACACAGAGTCAAACCATATCACACATCACAATGAATGAAATTTTGGTGCAGAATATTCCTATGGTATAAAACGTCTGAATTCTAAAGCTTGGCGTTTGCAGATCTTAAACTGGATAGTGACAAGTCACTTAGTTCCTTGGAGAAAGTTTTATCTGACAAACTCTCTAGACCTTTTCTCCATATTTGCAACTGCATATTCTGGGATATTTCTTTTTCTTTTTCTTTTTTTTTTGAGACGGAGTTCGCTCTGTGGCCCAGGCTGGAGTGCAGTGGCGAGATCTCCGCTCACTGCAAGCTCCGCCTCCCGGGTTCACTCCATTCTCCTGCCTCAGCCTCCCGAGTAGCTGGGACTACAGGAGCCCGCCACCTCGCCCGGCTAGTTTTTTGTGTGTGTTTTTTAGTAGAGACGGGGTTTCACCGTGTTAGCCAGGATGGTCTCGATGGCCTGACCTCGTGATCGGCCCGTCTCGGCCTCCCAAAGTGCTGGGATTACAGGCTTGAGCCACCGCACCCGGCCCTTCTGGGATATTTCTAATTGTGTTCACAGTTCAGCAGAAGCAGTCTGCCTGACTGCTTGAGCTGAAATATCAATCTTCTCTTGCCCTCAGTGCTCCTGGTTCTCAGGCCTTCAGACTCAGACTGGAATCTACACCATTGGCTCTCCGGCTCCCAGGCCTTGGAACTGCACCACTGGTTTTCTGGGTCTCCAGCTTGCAAGTGGCGGACTATAGGACTTCTCAGCCTCCATAATTGCATGAACAATACCTTATAATAAATTTCATTATCTATCTATCTATCTATCTATCTATCTATCTATCTATCTATCTATCTATCTATCTATCTATCTATCATCTGTCTCTGCCTGCCTATCTATCTGTCTCTGCCTGCCTGCCTATCTATCTATCTATCTATCTATCTATCTATCTATCTATCTATCTATCTATCCATCCATCCATCTAATCTGTCTATCATCTCCTATAGGTACTGTTTCTCTGGTGACCCAGGAATAATACAATGGGTGCCCTCTTTTCCTGGGGGTGCAGTGTGGGAAGGGAGGAAGGTGAGAGTGCAGAGATAGTGTGATGAAAGATCACATCTCTAGAGGTGTAAATTGTGAATTTAAATCCAGTATTTCTCTCTACCAGCGTCATTTGCATTTTAAGCTTCTTTCAAAGGAATTTCAGGCATGGCTGTGGTAGGCAGGAGGAAGTGGGGCCCAATGATATAAGCTTCCTCTGTCCTGGAGGTGTCAATAAAGGCCCAGTAGTCAATAAAGGCCCATTTAGTGACTTACAAAGCCATGGCTGAGGCTGTGAGCCTGAAAGTGCCTGCGAGGGTGAACAGATGAGCTCCCCTTATCTCAGCATCAGCTCATGTGGGAGCTGAATTGAAGGTCAATACCTTGGATTCTCCTGCAGTAAGCAGGTGTCTAGAGAGTATAGATTTTCTGCTATGTAAGCTCAACTCTCCTCTTATTGTTGGCCTGCATCAGGCCAATTTCAAACCCGTCAAAACATATTACGGAGAAGCCAGGCTTGAACAAAACCCTCCACATGGCACTTCTGGAATTTAGGGCTGATATTGCGCAGGGCTGATATTGTTCTTTCTCCTCCCCGCCACCTCCATCCTCTCTCCCTTCATCCTGAGGACAACACATGCTGACCATCGGGAGCGTAACAAAGATGTCACACTCCAGAAAGAGTCACACCCTTTTTAATTCATCCATTGCTGCAGCTGTTCTAGAAAATGACAGGTGGTGGGTAAGCCACCTCTGCTCTGGGGGCGGGGCTACTGGGTGCCCAGATATGTGGTCAAATATTATTCTGAATGTTTCCATGAGGGTGTTTTGGAATGTAATTAGTTTCTTTTTCTTTTTCTTTTTTTGAGATGGAGTTTTGCTCTTGTTGCCCAGGCTGGAGTGCAGTGGTGCGATGTTGGCTCACTACAACCTCCGCCTCCCAGGTTCAAGTGATTCTCCTGCCTCAGCCTCACAGGTAGCTGGGATTACAGGTGCCTGCTACCATGCCTGGCTAATTTTTATATTTTTTGTAGAGATGGCCAGGCTGGTCTTGAACTCCTGACCGCAAATGATCTGCCTGGGATGCAATTAATATTTAAAATGAAGACAGTTTAACAGATTCCCTTCCCTAATGTGGGTGAGCCTCATCCAATCAGTTGAAGGCCTGAATAGAACAAAATGCTGTCCTTCCCTCAGTAAGAGAGAATGTTTCCTGTATCATGGCCTTCCTACAGGAACATTGGCCTTTTTTCCAGCCTTTGGACTCAAACTGAAATATCAGTTCTTCCTGGGTCTTGAGTCTGCCATCCTTAGGATTGGAACTGTACCATCAGCTATCAGTCCCAGGCCTGTGGACTTGGATAGTAAGTAAACATTGGGCTCTCCTGGTCTCCAGCTTGGAGACCAAATCTCCACCCAAATCTCCACTCTGCAGATCTTGGGACTTGCTGATATCCATAATCATCTGTGTCTGTAAATCAGGTAATAAATCTTGTGTGTGTGTGTGTGTGTGTGTGTGTACACATATATATTCATTACACACACGCACATATATAAATCCTATTGGTTCTGTTTCTGTGGAGGACCCTGACTAATAAAACCAGCACAGAAAATAGGCATTGAGTTCTTCCAGTGTTTTCCTTTGGTTGTCAAGTATTCATTTATTTGTTCATTTATCGATTCACTCAACAATAATTATTTAGTAGTATTATTTGACAGACACTGTGCTTGGTGCTGGATATATAGCAGTTAACAAGACAGAGTCTCTGCCTTCACAGAATTTGGAGTTTATCTATACCAATTAAAAATTGCCGTGTATGCTACATAGCTCCCAACTACAACACTTTTGGGGTGCACAAGACTAAGCATCCATTCAGCTCATCTGTTTGTGGGTTAGCTGGGGGTGGGCTGATCTTGGCTGAGTGGCTCCGCTGGTCTTAGCTGGGTTGGATCACGTACTTATCTGGGAGTGGGTTTAAACTGTCTTGGCTGGCAACTTGTATTAGTTAGCTTGAGCAACCATAACAAAATACCATAGACTGGATGACTTACACAACAGGAATTTATTTCTCACAGTTCTGGAGGTTGGGAAGTACAAGATCAAGGTGTCAGCTGATTTAGTTCCCCATGAAGGCTTTCTATTCCTGGCTTGGAGATGGCCCCCTTCTTGCTGTGTCCTCATGCAGAGGAGAGAAAGAGAAAACTCTGGTCTCATTCTCTTTTTATAAGGACACGAATCTCATCGTGGGGTCCCTGCCATCATGACATCATTTAAACCTAATTACCTCCGAAGGCTCTATCTCCAAATACCATCTCACTGGGGGTTAGGACTTCGATGTATAAATTTTGGCAGTGCACAACTCAGTCAATAGCATAGCTCTACTTCCTGATCTGGATCTGGTTGGGCTTGGTTCCTCTTCATCTTGGATCTGCTTTCTCTGTGTCCGTCTGGAACTCAGACTGAAGGGGAAGCAGCCACCCTGGGGAGTGCTCCCATGATGGCCAAGGTTCACGCCCAATCATCAAGCCTTTCCCAGCTGTCAGTCATGTTGCCCCTGCTCACAGTCCATTTGCCGAACCAGTCACATGACTGAACCTGATGTGAAGAGGGTGGGAAATGTCCTGTGCTGCTCTAGTGGGAGGAGCTGCAAAGTCACGTGGCAAAGGGAAAGGTGAAGAGTCAGGGCCATCTGTGGAGCCTATCACACCTGTGCTACTGGTGTTATTTCTCAGAGGGCCCTCAAGGCTCAGGCTGAAACTTCTACCAGAAGAGGTGGAGCACTAGCAAGTGACTGGTTTGGGAGGTGGAGATAGTTGGTGTCAAAGCCATGGGCCTACTGGTGATAATGGCCTCAGGGGAGTGAGAGGGAGCCTGCTGGAACATGGTGGTGGTGGATGGAAGAATGGATGAGCCTCAAGTCAGGGGAAAGGCTGAACTCACCTAACAATGTGGGAAATTGGAGATATCATCGTATATGTGTGTCTGCACACATGCACAATGTTTGGGGTGTGTGCCTGAGTGAGGGGGTCAGATTGAGAGGGACATCCCATAATACCTAGTTTGGAAAATAATTTATGGAGAAGGAAAATGATAACAATAAGTCAGTTTCCTTCCACCATGGCTGTGTATCAGAATGTTAAAATATATGTATACCTGGCTGTGTCCTGCCTATAAGGCTTCTGATTCAGCAGTGCAGGGAGAGTTCTTTAATTGTATAAAGGTCAGGTTAAAAATATTTATATGTAGTCATGCACTTCATAACAATGTTTAGGTGAATGACAGACTGAATATACAACAGTGGTCCTGTAAAATTATAATGAAGCTACCCTATACAGGTGTACCATTTTTTTCATCTTTTATACCATGCTCTTTTACTGTACCTTTTCTATGTTTAGATATATATTAGAAACATAAATGCTTACCATTGTGTTATAGTTGCCTACAGTGTTCAGTACAATAACATGTTGTACAGGTATGTACCCTTAGAGCAATAGGCTATGCCATATAGCCCAGGTGAGTAGTAGGCTATGCCATCCAGGTTTGTGTAAGTACACTCTATGATGTTTGCACAATGGCAAAATTGCCCAGTGACACATTTCTCAGAGTATATCCCCATCATTAAGCAAACTACAAATGTACTATGTTCTAAAATCATTTTTTAAATTATACTTTAAGTTCTAGGGTACATGTGCACAATGTGCAGGTTTGTTACGTAGGTATACATGTGCCGTATTGGTTGGCTGCACCCATCAACTCATCATTTACATTAGGTATTTCTTCTAACGCTCTCCCTTCCCCAGCCCCCCATCCCCCAACAGGTCCCAGTGTGTGTGTTCCCCTCCCTGTGTCCATGTGTTCTCATTGTTCAACTCCCACCTATGAGTGAGAACATGCGGTGTTTGGTTTTCTGTCCTTGTGATAGTTAGTTTGCTGAGAATGATGGTTTTCAGCCTCATCCATGTCCCTGCAGAGGACATGAACTCATCCTTTTTTATAGCTGCATAGTATTCCATGGTGTATATGTGCCACATTTTCTTTATCCAGTCTGTTATTGATGGACATTTGGGTTGGTTCCAAGTCTCTAAAACCATTTTTATGCATCTATTTGGGAAGGCTAAAAGTTAGAAACCAACAAGTGACATTTATACTATTGTGATTATGTGAGTATTCAGCATTCACCAAAGTGTTAAATATAGGATAGTCTATTTCTTTGTCTACATTGTCAGTGCTTCTCAAAGGAGACTCTTCTTTGCTTCAAGGTAAAGCTGTAGGCTGGTGGGGGTAGGGGAAACACTGGTTTCCATACAGACCTTAAGCCAGTTGTTCTCACGCTGGCTGCACATTAGAATCACCTGGGGAGCTTTTAAAACTCCCAACACCCAGATTGTACCTGAGACCAATTAAATCAGAATCCGTAAGGTAGTATGCAGGCACTGTTGCCATTCAAAGCTCTCCACACATTCCCCTGTGCAATCAGGGTTGAGAACTACAGCTTTACTCCTCCAGTGCTCAGCTTACTTCTTGTCCCTGCCCCTGCTGGACCTGCAGGGTTCTGCCAGGCAAGTGGGTCCCCTCCACCTCAGCGCCACCTGCAAAGTTCTTGCCTGCAGTTCCCCTAAGCCCCTTCTACCTTTTACTGTCTTCCCCAAATGTGTTGAACTCTTACTCACTGCTAAGGCTTCCTCCACGCCATTTGCTTTGTTGTTACTGAGTTTTATTTTTAAAAGCCCATTATCACAATTTTAACAGGACCTCAAAAGGGTATAGAGACACAAAGTGTGTGCTCAATTTACCATCTTGAGCTGCAAAAGTTTAGGTTATTTAAAAATGCTTTTAATAGGCTTAAAAAAAAAGTTACCTGCCTGATAGTGACTCACAGCCATGAGCTCACTTGTGTGCATTAGCAAATGGTGGATACACCAGATTTCTTGAGAGCTGTTGATGGTGTGTGATGACATCCTCTGGCTGGATAATGTGGCTGTTTAACCATAGCACACTGTAGTAAGAGAAATACTGATCTTGGACTTACAGAATTGTGGGTTCTAATTCAGTTTTGGGTAAATTATCATCTAAGTTTTCCAGGGCTCAGTTTCATTATGTAGAAGATGGGGAGAATTCCTCTTGCCTTACAGAATCATCGTGAGAATGTAATTATAGCTCCCAGAGGAAGCTGCTGGTGCAGTGCCTGGCACAGGACATTTTCCTTCCTACTTCAAAACTGCCTTGGGATGGTGTGAGTAAACTTGAACTTTCTGCCTAAATCAAATGTCTCCCTATTTTATTTTGTGGTCGTGCCGGTGTGCCAATGCAGGAAACTGTCTGCATTTTCAAAGGAAAAAATGCAAATATAGAAGGAAATGGTTATGTCTTCATGGGCAGGGCCCAAAGGCTCCTCTCCTGTTCTGAGATATGCAGAGCCGTGCGCTAATTGTGATAGCAGTGTGATTTCGGTCCTTTTCAGGCGAACCTTGGTCATCTCCGGCATATGCTGCTCCTTCTATTGTTTGGTTTTCCAGTGATTCCTGACATATTCTCTCGCCCTTTCCACATCATTATAAAGAAAATTTCCAAAATAATCTTGAGAGTATTTCTAACCAATATCCGTAATTTTGTTTCTTTTTCTTTTTCTTTTTTTTTTTTGAGATGGAGTTTTGCTCTTTTGCCCAGGCTGGAGTGAAGTGGTATGATCTTGGCTCACTGCAACCTCTGATTCCCAGGTTCAAGTGATTCTCCTGCCTCAGCCTCCCGAGTAGCTGGGATTATAGGTACCTGCCACCACGCCCAACTAATTTTTGTATTTTTAGTAGAGATGGGGTTTCGCCATGTTGACCAGGCTGGTCTTGAACTCCTGACCTCAGGTGATCCACCTGCCTTGGCCTCCCAAAGTGCTGGGATTACAGGCGTGAGCCACTGTGCCCGGCCCTTTATCCGTAATTTCATGAGGACCCAGCTGTCGCTCTTGGTAATACACTGATAAGAGCACAGCTTTGCCAGAGAAATAATATGGCCAGAGAAATAATATGGACAGACTGCAACCTTAGCAAGCTGACATCTTGTATATTCTTCTAGCCAGGGCTGTGTAGACAGGAACAGAGGTGCAGTGATGCAGGAGTTGGGGCATACCCAGACAGCCCAAACTCCAGTTCTTTTGTCTTAGTCATAGTCCTTCCTCTTTTTGCTCCTCAATAGCACTGAGTAGTGTTTAAGTCCAAAGCCTTTGGAGAAGCAGATGTTGGTTTGAATCCTGGTACGAGCTGTGGGCATCTGAGCCTTGTCTGCAGCCTGGATGTGGCAATCCTTATTCCACAAGGGTGAATGAGGATCACAGCACAGCGCTTGGCACATAGTGCTAGATAGTGCCCAGCGTCACTGTGCTACTGAATGGTGCCAGAGAAGAAATGCAGTGGGAAGCTGGACGCGGTGGCTCAGGCCTGTAATCCCAGCACTTTGGGAGGTCGAGGCAGGAGGATTCCTTGAGCTCAGCCTGGGCAACATGGTGAAACCCTGTTTCTACAAAAAAAAAAAAAAAAAAAAAAAAGCCAAGTATTAGTCAGATGTAGTGGTGTGTGCCTATAGTCCCAGCTATTCAGGAGGCTGAAGTGGGAGGATCTCTTGAGCCTGGGAGATTGAGGCTGCAGTGAGTCGTGATCATGCCACTGCACACCAGCCTGGGTGACAGAGCAAGACCCCGTCTCAAAAAAAAAAAAAAACAAGAAAGAAAAAAGAAAAAGTAGAGGGAAACATGAATCAGATAATTTTCCTATGTAAGCACTGCTGAAGAAACGGTTAAGGAAGAAGAGGAGACTTCACAGCTAAGTAAGGTATGGGGATTACCTCTTGGTCTTAGAAGCTGGTATAAATTCTGTTTAAGAAAATGGGAGTTCAAGTCTTGTGTCTAATTAAAGACACTGTGGACTTTCTTATGCACAGCTCCATTTTGTCCCCATGGACATCCCCATGGAGCCAGGATGGCAGGAATCACCTGCATTGGCCCCTGATTTTGGCAGCATCAATGACAGCTGATCTTGCCCTGGAAAAATGAAGAGCAGTCTGAGGACTGGAATGCTCATGTCTTGATCAAGTGCAATGCACAGAACGTTAACCTGACACATTTGATGACATAGGTCATCATCTTGGGGCTGGGGGTAAATTAAGCCCCTGGATAAGTCAGGGAAGTGACATTCTGTTTTCTTTCTGAGTGACATGAGAGGTGGCTATGTATGGATCAAAAAAAAGAGTAGAGAGAAGTGAGTGTGATGCGTCAGGCTCTCGTGTCTTGGAGGGCTTGGATCATAACCTGAGGGGGCCTCAGCTTCGTCCTTTCTTCCAGGAGCACCAATGACCAGGTGTTTCTGGAGCTCAGGCTCAAAAGTTCACCTCCTCTAGGTGTGGAGAATGCTGAATCCGCAGAGTGGATATTGAGCTTCAGACTGGATAGTCAGTGACAATCATTTGTGCTGGAAGATGATGCTGCTCACCGAGGAATGAGGAGCAGACAGGGGAGTTGAGACTGAAAGCTAAAGAGCAGCCAACTTATCCACTTAGTGGGAGAAAGAATTTGTTAAGGAGGTCATGGCGGTATATGTGGTAGTCCCTTCCTATTCAGACCAATTTTAAATTTCAGAGAAAGCCTGGTATTGTGAATTATGGAGAGACTTTCACCAGTGTTCACACCTTCCTTCCTTGGATGGCTTAAAACACGACTAATTAAAAATTGATCTTAGTGAACAGATATCCATCTGAGAACAGATAAAGGCTTCAGCAAGGCCATTCCCTATCAAGTATGAGTGAGTGTAGCTGGTTTGTTCTCCTAGAGCCTCTCAGGAACTAGCAAGGGGACTGGGGTTTTGTTAGGGCCTACAGTGGCTGCAGGACCTGGAGGTTGTGTGTTGAGACTGCAGGACACAGCAGGACAGGGCTGGGTGGGTGGAGGGCTGTCTATACCCCAAGCGAATATCAGGAGGTTGAGTGGCTCTCAACATGTGTGTGCGTGCGTGTGTGTGTGTTGTGTATGTGTGGTGGTGCTCATGGTGGTGCAGGTATGGAATATGGGATGAACAGGCAAAAGTGAGGCCAGGAAGCAGAAGTAAGGGAAGAAAAAAAAAAAAGAGAGGTGGTAAGAAAGCCCATTTATTCAACATATTAATCACCCATTGTGTACAAAAGAGCATTCCAGGTCCTGTAGGGCTGTAGTTCTCAAACCTTTTTAAGTAAAAAGATCTTTTTTTGGTATGAAAATCCTATTATATGGAGGGCCAATGCATATATAATAATTCATGTTTTACTACTTCTTGACCAAAAAACAACATAATGTCCAAAAGTTAAAGCACCCCTGGTTTAGGCCCACAAGTTAGAAACACTTTATGGGTGGAGAGAAATTAATTAAATGCAAATGTTGTAATAATTGTAATAGGCAATGTTTCTTAAATGTTTACTATGTTCCAGCCTCCTGCTAATTGCTTCATATGGACTGTCTAATTTAACCATCACAATAGCTCCCTGAATAATACCTGAAGCAGGCATCATTTCTACGCCTATTTACAGGCAAGGAAATTGAGGCTCAAAGATAAGTAACTTCCCCAGGTTTTCACAGTGAGGCAGAGACAGCTGTGTGATGGCTAAGGCCCATTTTTTATTTCCTCTTAAGCATCTAGCTAGAATATATTTCCTAATTGTCCTCACAGTTAGATGTGGCCACGTGACAGTTCTGACCAATGGACTGTGTGCAGAAGTGGCTGTGAAAGCCTCCTCCACCGTCCTCTGCATGCCCTCCCCTGATCTGACAGCTGAGTACAGAGGGCCCAACAAGGAGTCTGAGGCCCAGGGAATGGTGCAGCCATAAGATGCAAGGAAACTGGAGTCCTGAATGATCACGTGGAAAGCACCTGCCAACCAGAAACATCCACTTTGGATTTTGTGTGAGCAAGAAATAAACTTTTAAAAAATTTAATTAATTTTTATTTCATTAGCTTTTGGGATACAAGTGGCTTTTGGTTACATGAATGAATTCTGTAGTGGTGATTTCTGAGACTTTTTGCGCACTCAAGCACTGTACACTGTTCCTAATATGCAGCCTTTTATCCCTCCCCTACTGCAGCCTCCCCACTTCTGAGTCTGCAAAGTCCACTGTGTCACTCTGTGTGTCTTTGTGTCCTCATAGCTTAGCTCCCACTTATAAGTGAAAACATACGTATTTGGTTTTCCATTCCTGGGTTACTTCACTTAGTGTAACGGCTTCCATCTCCATCTAAGTTGCTGCAAAAGACATTATTTTGTTCCTTTTTATGGCTGAGTAGTATTTCATGGTGTATATATACACCACATTTTCTTTATGCACTTGTTGGTCGATGGGGACTTAGGTTGGTTCCATGTTTTTCTAAATATGACTTGTGCTGCTTTAAACATGCATGCGCGTGTGTCTTTTTCATGTGACTTCTTTTCCTCTGGGTAGATACCCAGTAGTGGGATTGCTGGATCGAATGGTAGATCTACTTTTAGTTATTTAAGAAATCTCCATACTGTTTTCCATAGAGGTTGTACCAATTTACATTTCCACCAGCAGTGTAATATTGCTCCCTTTTCACCACATCCACACCAACATCTATTGGTTTTTGACTTTCTAATTATGGGCATTCTTGTATGAGGACGGTGGTATCTCACTGCAGTTTTAATCTGCATTTCCCTGATGATTAGTGATGTTCAGCATTTTTTGATGTTTGTTGGCTGTTTGGATATCTTCTTCTGAGAATTGTCTGTTCATGCCCTTTGCCCACTTTTTGGTGGAATTGTTTTTTTTTTTTTTTTTTGCTGATTTGTTTGAGTTCCTTGTAGATTCTAAATACTAGTCCTTTGTCAGATGTGTAGTTTGCAAATAAAACTGTCGGTTGTCTGTTTACTCTGCTGATTATTTCTTTTACTGAGCAGAAGCTATTAAGTTTAATTAGGTCCCATTTATTTCTTTTTGTTTTTGTTGCACTTGCTTTTGGGGGCTTAGTCATGAATTCTTTGCCTAGGACAATGTCCAGAAGGGTTAAGAAATAAACGTCTATTGTGCTAGGCAGCTGAGATGTGAGGCTTTGTTTGTAATAGCAGCTGGTATTATACACCCTACCTATTTGCGTAGTTTGCAAACAGTGGAGCCAGGATTCGCACAGTCAGTCTGTGAGCTGAACTACCATGCCATACTACACATAGACAGTGACAATACAAAAAAAGGAAGTGACAGATGTCTTTCTTAAATCTTCTTATTCCCATTCTTGGCACTTGTAAGAAATGGCCTCATCCCGTTAATTTGGTCTTTAAAAGAACGGTCAGTTGTACACATGAGCAGATGCAGGAAAGGGAGAGGATGGCACTGGGAATTTGGAAAGGGAAGTGGGATGTACAAAGGGGACTGAGGTGAATCATGGTCAAGAAAGGAGGTGAAAAGAAGGTATGTGCTGGGGTGAGTTGCAGTTCGGTGTGACACCAGCTGGATCATGGGGCTGGGATAACTCTTTTTTTTGCTAAATGATTTCCATTCTTTATTGAGATTCCCTGTTTGTTTTCAATTATGGTATATAAGAAAATCCTTTGAATATATTTGTAATAGCTGCTTTAAAGCCCTCACCTGCTAATTCTAACAGTGCTGTCATCTCTGGGTCTGTTTCTATTGGTTCATTTTTCTTCTGGTTATGGGCCGCATTTCCCTACTTTGCTTGTCTACAATTTTTGGATTGTATGCCCTTGAGTTCTGGATTTTGTTGAGCATTGAGTGGAGTTCTGGCAGGCAGTTAATTTCCTTGCCAATGAGTTTGATCCTTTGGAAGCTTGTTTTTTAAACTTTGTTAGGGTGGGTCTAGAGTAGTCTTTACTTTAGACCTCTAGTTGAGTCCTACTCCCAAGGTGTGGCTTTTTGGGAGTCTTGACTCACTGCCTGGGACATTCAGTGATGTCTCTCCACTCTGGCTGTTAGAACTCCAGCGTCTCTCCATCCTCTGTAAACTCCAGAATCCCCATCCAGCACATAGCTCCCCAGGGATTGTTCTCATGAATTTTTTCTTTGCACAGGTGCAATTTAGTCTTGAGCCAAAGGTTTAAGAGGATCTTTATGCAGATTCTGGAGCTCTTTTTCTGCACAACTGCATCCTTTTCAGTCTCCTGACCTCATACACCAGCCATGTCAGCAGATCCAAACTCTGATGTTTGACTCCTCCTCTCAATGCAGCCACCGTGGTCTGTTGGGTCTCCGTCTCTCTGTACTGTGGTCTGGACAGTGTCTCCAGGTAGACGGCAGGGCCATCATGGGTCTCGCCTTGTGTGTGTCTCTTCCCTCAGGGCCACAGTCTTGTGTTGCCTTCCAATGTCTAAAAATAGTTTTGCTATTGGCCTACAGTGGAAGAGTTAGTCTGGAACTTGGCATGCTGTCATGGCAGGAAGCAGAAATTATCTTCCCATTGTTCTGATGTTCTTGGATTTGGAAAGAGTCAGTTGCCTCTTCTACCCTCTTCATACCTACTCAATATCCATTTGCAAGCAGGCTGGAGGGTACTTCAATGGGGGTCTTGAGGTCTCCCTCAAGAGAGAGAGCATGCCCTGTATGCTGTGGATGGGATCAGGACCTCAGAGGGGCAATGAGTGTATATATCAAGTGGTTATGCCCTGTTGGCTGGAGTTCCTTGCTCAAGCCCCTTCACTTGGCAGGATGCAGGCAGCCTTTTTATTTTCCCTTTTTAAAA
This sequence comes from Colobus angolensis palliatus, assembly GCF_000951035.1. Taxonomy (NCBI): domain Eukaryota; kingdom Metazoa; phylum Chordata; class Mammalia; order Primates; family Cercopithecidae; genus Colobus; species Colobus angolensis. The sequence goes on along the minus strand of NW_012112808.1, from coordinate 7,564,736 downwards.
TAGGGGAGTAGGAAAGAGCTAGGAGGAGTAGAAGGTCCAGACCAGGAGATCTGAGGACCATACCCGGTCCCATCACTTATACACTGTGGGATACTGGACCAGTCATTAAGACTGTCTTGACTTTCATTTTCTCATCTATGAAGTAGGAGAAATGGTCATAGTGCCATACAACATCAGCGAGCTCATGGGTGTGAATGCATCATGCAAACCAGGAAGACTCATAAACACAAGAGTTTTTTCTCTTAAGGAAACCAGGTGCAGTGTGTAGTGTGTGGCTTGTCCAGGGCCCCAGGATCCCTTTGGAGAAGTCCCAGGTTGTAGAAAGAAGCAACCAGGAGAAAGAATAAGGGAGAAATTTCCTCTCCCATCAGCCCCTTTCAGGCCTCATTTGTCCATTTGTCCCTCAGGCCATAGTGAAGTCACATGTGTCTCCTTGGGTGTGTGTATAGTGGTGGTTTTTGGCCCTGGAAATAAGCAAGCAGCCCTGAGGCCTGCGATTGCCTCGAGAGGCTTTCTGAGGCCTGCCTGGCCTGTGTCTGAATGCCAGGGCTGCTGGTCCCCCGGGCTCAGGCTGGGTGGCTTTGGGGACGTGCAGGAGAGGCAAGCCCTTCTTTCTGTGAGGTTCTGACTTCTCTCCCACCCACCCACCCTACCCCACAGGCTGCTGCAGAAAGTCAGGTATACAACTGTCTGAGAGACCGGGTTTGGTAATCTCCTGGCCTCTGAAGCTGAACAATGGGGACCACCGGGGAGGGGAGCCAGTGTGGCCTCCAAGGCTGACCCCAAGGCTTTATCAGCAGGATAAGGCCATATGTCCTCGTTAATCCAACATTTGGGTCACAGGGTGAAGAAGTGTATAGAGCCTGGCTAATGCCATGGCTTAGCTCCCCTCCCAAATTATAATTCTCAGTGGCAGGGGAAATTTAGTTATTAAGAGATGGTAGCGGGGAAGGCAGAAAACAAAGCAGGTTTTGGAAAACAAACACATTTAATTTGCACGTAGTGTTCTTGAGAGCATGATGGTTAATTTTAACATCACCCTCCCTTGCCCCAAGATTAAACAAGAAAGAGGGTGTGGAGTAAGAGAGGACAGATTCTTTACGGAATTTTAGACTGTGATGTGGGATTTTGTGGTTTTCTCATTAACCTTTCTGAACCCAGGTTATATCCACACCCCACTCCCAGTTGCATTTTTTTGGTTGTTGTTTCAAAAGTGAAATTTGAATCCAACTTAACATAAGTGAACACCTTTCCCAGTGTTCACAACGCAGCCCCACAGCAACTAGCTGGCACTCTTGGCTGGCCAAAAAATTAACAAACAAATAAAATCTGCCTTTGCAAATTAAAAAGATAATCAGGACATGGAGAGAACAAATAATTGAGTGGGGATTTTCAGATCTTGTTATTTTAATTATGAAATCACTCTCCTAAAGTTCACTGATACATTTTCAAGTTCATTCTCCACAGAGTGGAAGTTCTACATTCCAGCGAAAAAAAAAAAGCCCTTTCCTCCCTGCTTGATTTAATAGACAAAGGTGAACTGGCCAAAAACCAGTTGTTGTACCCCACACTGCCACCCCTACAAAGCCTGAGCTCTGTGAAATGTTCTGATTCATGCTATGCATGCGCCGGCAAATGGCAGGAGGGGAGGATGGGGGCTTCGAGATGTGTGGGTGGCCCAGGGCCCCGGCCAGAGGCATCTGAGTGTAAACAGATGCATGGTTTGCTGTGCCTTCCCTGAAGACACAAGAAGACAAGCTTTGAGTTACTTGTTAGGCAGGTAGAAAACCTAGGATTTCTACTTAATTATAACCAACATCCTTCCATTTTGGGAAAGATTCACCTTTGCTAAATTAGAGACTTGATTTGCAAAGTAGCCAGCAAGGGAATGAACAGGGGCTGATGACTCTGCCACCCAAGCCTCCACCAGCATGAGAGATGGCTGTGGAATGGCAGCATCTCAGTCACTTTTTTTTTTTTTTTTTGAGACAGTCTTGCTCTGTTGCTGGAGTGCAGTGGCAAGAGCCTCTCGTGTTCAAGCGATTCTCCTGCCTCAGCCTCCCAAGTAGCTGGGATTACAGGCACCTGCCACCACGCCTGGCTTATTTTGCATATTTTTTTAGTAGAGACAGGGTTTCGTCATGTTGGCCAGGCTGGTGTCAAATTCCTGACCTCAAGTGATCCACCTGCCTCAGTCTCCCAAAGTGTTGGGATTACGGGTGTGAACCACCACTCCTGGCCAGGATTTCAGTCATTTTGAAAAGGCTGTTCCATTTTCTGCTTGACTGTCCACCAAACGCATTAGAATAAATTGCACAGTATGTACTACATTGCTATAAATTTCCCAACTGTTTCAAAATAGTTTCTTCCTGAGCCCTTTTTTCCTGGGCCAGTTGGGTGGAGCAACCCTAGGAAACAAATGCGGTGGCAGAAGCAAGTGTAGCCTTCAGGCTCCCAGGTCCCCGCTGGCACACATTGGTACAGTACTTTCCCAAGCTCTGCCTGTAACTGGTAAAGGGAAAAGTATTCAAAGGCTGAGAGTGACACTGCAACACTGAATTCCAGAGAAGCGGGTGGACATCTAGAAAAGACGTCTTGGCCAAAACTAAAATTTGCCCAGTGAAAGGGGGAAGAAGGATAGCAGTGGCACTTTGAAAACATGTACCTCTGAGTGCATGATGAATGTGAGTTCTTCTGTGTCCAGAATTAGTGGCTTGGGATCCTTATCAAACAGTTCTGAGCCATCAGAAAGCTCATATACTAGTGTGAAAATACTGACACTAAAAGAATCGTGATGAAGCAGCTGTAGAGCTAAGCAAATGTGCCAATCACTTCATGAACTAGAATGAGGTGACCAGGGAGGGAGATTTAACTGGGAGAAGACTAGGTTGGGATACAGCTCGGGGCCTGTCTCTGAGGAAGAATGCACCCACCCTGTGACATGTCAGCATGATTGGAAAGGCGACAGCAATAAATACAGGTTACCTTTAATTTGTCATTAACTTGTTTGCTTTCCTGAGGGTGTACTATGAGGCTTAGGTACCATGAAATTCCAAGATCAAAAACAGGGCCTCTCTCCGGGTGCAGTGGCTCATGCTTGTAATTCCAGTGCTTTGGGAGGCTGAAGAGGGAGGATCGCTTGAGCCCAGGAGTTTGAGGCTGCCGTGAATCACGACCAGGTCACTACACTCCAGCCTGGGTGACAGCAAGACCCTGTCATTTTTTTTTTCCATTTAAACAATTTTTTTTTTTTTTTTTGAGACAGGGTCTAGCTCTGTTGCCCAGGTTGGAGGGCAGTGGCGTAATCTCCACTCACTGCAAGCTCCGCCCCCCGGGTTCATGCCATCCTCCTGCCTCAGCCTCCCAAAGTGCTGGGATTACAGGTGTGAGCCACCATGCCCAGCCCAATTTAAACAAATTTTAAAAAGACCCACATAGCCCCTAATTGTTGGGACTCATAGTAAGGACAGAAAAATTCATCCTCATCATCCTCCTCCTCCATAAAAATACCGAGCATTCATGTATGAGGTTTTATTTATTTGAACTGAGGTGATTGCCACAGAAAGCCCCTGAAGTAGGCACTTTTCATATTCCCATTTTATTTTAGAAATGTGGTAAATGAGGCTGAGAGAAGTACAGAGTCAGCAACTGCAGAGCCTGGATCTGCAGATACTCGTCCACAGATCACTAGGCAAGAGGTGGTAGGGGCTGCTGGAGAGGTAGAAATCGGATGCAAGGGCGGTTGAGAAGCGGGAGGTCGGTCACATTTGACTGACGAAAGGGCAGGCTTCAGGGAGGAGGTGGCGGTTCAACGGGGGCTGGGAAAGATAAGATGGATTTCATCAGGTGGGGACCAGTATCTGGGAAAGGTAAGATGGATTTCATCAGGTGGGGACCAGTATCTGGGAAAGGTAAGATGGACTTCATCAGGTGGGGACCAGGATCTGGCAAAGGAGGACAACTGGTGGTAGACACTTACACGGGTGAATGCTCAGCCAGGCGCTGCCACCCTGTTCCTGAGGACGCTGTCCCAGCGGTAGGGAGGGAGGCCAGGCAGCCTTGCTGTCCGACATGTCCTGTCTGCATTCAGACTGACATTACCACTGATCACCTCATCCCAAAAGGTGAGTTTCTGTAACTGAAACAAGTATTATTCGAGATAATATCTACATGGAAGAAAAGGTAAGTGGAAGGTTCCCCAGATGGCAGTGTTGAGAGTATGTTTGGGAAAAGAGTGAATAAAGCTTCCTATGGGTGAATATTTGAAAGTAAAGACAGAAAAGGAAGAGATAATTAACTACAGTGAGAATTAACAGCTGGGGCCTGTGGGGCAGAACAACGACGGACTCAGTTCTTTACACACCTTAGGTCATTTTATCCTAAATAATATCTACAAGGTAGGGTAGAAGGGTAAAAAGTACAAGGTAGATATTATTGCTGCCATTTTATTGATGTACAAATTAAATACCAAAAGATGAAGTAACTCACTCAACACCACGTGGCTAGTTCAGTGCAGGTGCCAGAGCATTGAGTGCAGGCCTCCCTCGTTTCAAAGCCTGAACTCTTTCCATTACACAGCTAAAGCCAACACATAGCACAGAGTGAATGCCAGGCAACTAACCTTTTTTTCATTTTTATTTTATTGTGGTAAAATAGACATGATATAAAATTTACCATCTTTCCTGTTTTTAAGTGTGTAGTTCAGTGGTATTAAGTGCTTTCTTATTGTTGTGCAACCATCAGCACTATCTATCTCCAGAACCCTTTTCCTCTTGTAAGACTGAAACTCTATACCCATTGAACAATGACTCCTATTCCCTCCACCCCCCAGCCCCTGGCAACCACCATTCTACCTTCTGTCTCTATGATTTTGACTATAAGTATCTCATATAAGTGGAATTGTACAATACAGATACCAAAAGCCATGGATACTCTAAAGTCTCTTGTATAAAATGGTGTTGTATTTGCACATACCCTACATACATCCTCTTTAATACTTTAAATCATCTCTAGATAACTTATAATACCGAATGCAATGTAAATGCTTTGTAAATAGCTGTTAAACTGTTTTTTATTGGTATTATTGAAAATATTCAGGAAAAAACAATAAAAAATAATACAAATAAAAATAGTGAAATAAGCCCATTGCAAAAGGACAAGTACAGTTGGCCCTCCATATCTGCAGGTTCCACATCTGTGGATTCAACCAGAGGTGGTATTTCATTGTGTTTTGATTTGCATTTCCCTAATGATTAATGATGGTGAGAATCTTTCCATGTGCTTTTTGGCCATTTGTTCATCATCTTTGGAGAAATGACTATCCAAGTCCTTTGCCCATTTTTTGATCTGGTGATTTGGAGAGCTCTCATTTTTAACCCACTTTCAAAGCCTGTATCCAACAGGTCTGAGGAGGGACTCTGGTATCTGTAGATTGAAAAAACATCACAGATGTTTCTGAAACAAGTAAGATTTGAGAGCTGCTGTGTCATATGCCAAGAGTGTTGTCTCTGCCAACTTAATTAAACATGCACATATTCATATAAATGATCCAACGTTGTCCAATTCCTCTCTATGTCAAACAGAGTCACTACGATTATGTTTTGATCATGAATTATCTAGGTCTCTTCCTTCATCTTTAGACAACCTCAAAGTTAATGCTGGTCACTAGTGGCTGAAGAGGGTAAGCAAAGAAGAGGGAGCTAATGTCTAACAAAGCAAAGAGCTTTAGTTAGGAAAAGGCTGATGCTGTTCTCCGCAGTGCAGTGAACTTCATGTTTTTCTTCTTCTCGGGACCACATTGCTTGACTAGACAAAGAACAGACTTCAGGAACCCCGAGGGGAAACACCATATCCAAGATATGACTGAGAAGGAGCAGTCAGTCTAGGTCTAATAGGTGGCTTCAGCACGTGGATTTCAAATAAGACCAAGAGTGCTAGGAAACCAGGAATTGAGAGGTGTCAGTCAACCAGAGATCTGTTGGTTGCAAGTGACAGCAACATACCTCGAACTGACTTTGGACAAAAAGGCACATTGGTGTCTCATCTCATGGGGAAGGCCCATGGCATATTCTTTATTGGTCTCTTTTTTTCCTCTGTCTTTCTGAATATCAGACTGGAAGGGAACACCGCTGCTGAGAGGTTCTTGTTGATGAGTCTAACCATCTGTCTCTCCTAGGCTTTAGTTTGAAAATTCCAGGCCAGGATTCTGGTTGGTGTGATTTGGGTCACTTGCCTGTTGATGGATCAATCACCTGTGGTTGGGTTAGGGGTGGACTAGGACTGTTAGTCCATGAGAGCCTTATGGTTGGGTTGGGTGAGGAATAGTTTCTCCCAAAGAAAGGCTGCTGGAGTGAATGCACACATATAAACATGACAAGGATGTGTAGGGAACAGAGCACAGACAGCATTTACTATACACACACAAACACTCATTTAGTCCTTAAAATATTCAAAAGTGTCATTTTGAATACAGTTGCCTGTATGGTTAAGAGCAGGCTTTGTCAGATGGTCTGGTGTAATTGGTAGACAATGAGGCACACTAGGAGAGTCATAAATACATCATCCAGACTCCATGGCACCTATCACGTGCTTACCACAATTTTGGTTGTTTAAGAATATTAAAAAATTATTTCGGTGGTTCAATAATAAAAGGCCATTTTAGGAAAATGGGCCTAAGTCTTAGACTCTGTGCATATCTGCCTACACTTTGAGTGTTATATTCAACTCATGATTCTGTAGGTTGTCTGGGCAGCTCTTCTGGGCTGGGTTGGCCTGGCTGACCCCTGTTGGACTCTTGCCAACATACATCTGTGGGGTGTCTTGTGACTGGATGACAGAAGATGGCCTCATTCACAAGTCTGATGGTTAGGCAGGTCTTAGCCATGTGTCTCTCATCTTCCAGCTGGATAGCTTGGGCTTGTTCACATGGTGATCTCCAAGTGCAGCAAGAGGGCAATGCTAAATGCTTTTCAAGTCTCTGCTTGTGTCGCATTTGTTGATGTCCACTGGCCGATCAACAAAGTCCCATGGACAATCTCAGAGTCAGGTCTGGAAGGCACTACCAGGGGTAGACTTGGGTTACTTTCTTATCATAGGTGGCCACGGCATATATTCAACAGCTCCTTTAATGGTCAGCTTTCCCTATATTTTCATTTGACTTTTAATTCAGTTATGGGATTAACCAATTTTGAAATTACAATATTTTATTTCATTAATTTTTTTGAGATAAAAATATCATTCTGTTACCCAGGTTGGAGTATAGTGGTGCAATCACAGCTCACTGTAGCTTCAACCTCCTGGACCCAAGTGATCCTCCCACCTAAGCCCCACAAGTAGCTGGGACTACAGGTGCGCACCACCAATGCCCAACTAATTTTTAAAATTTTTTGCAGAGAAAGGGTCTGGCTATATTGCCCAGGCTGGTCTTGAACTCCTGGGCTCAAGTGATCCTCCTGTCTTGGCCTCCCAAAATGTATTTTTTTAATTAAAAAAATAAGAGTAGTCTTTGGATCCCAACCAGATAACGACTCTTTTCTCACCTGGCATTAGATGCCATCATTCTTCGCTCAGAAGGTTGTTCGTCAGGCATTTCGTTTTTCTATGTGCCTTAGCCGAAGACGTATGAAGAGCTCACATCAATGTGATTATTGTTCTGTCAATGAACAGATCAGAATTTGCAAAACAAAATCGTGTGAAAGTGAGGTCACTCAGGGTTTGTGAGCGATGTTTCACTCCCTTAGGTATGCCCTATATTTTACCCATGATTACTCCTAAAAGTAAATTTTTTGATTAAAAAAAAATGGACACATTTTAACAAATGTGTAACCAGTAACATCCAACAGGAGGGGTCACCCAAAGAAGCTCTTTATGATCCCAAATGTAGACCCAGGTAGTAAGGGCCTTCTTCTTCTTTCTCCCTGATTAAGCACATATATACATATATATACACGCACATATATATATATATATATTTTAAGTCTCTTCTTAAGGAGTAGCAATGTTCTGGTGCTTTCCCCATACAGGGAGGAGCAGTTTCTGCTTATGTGCCCTTGTCCAAAACTTGAGCATGTAATTTAAAAATGAGACACCCCCACCCCACCTCTCCCAAACACACAACCCTCAGACTCTACCCTTCCCATTTTCTCTATGTTGAGCCAATTTACCTACCGGTTGTGGAGCTGGTGTTCAGGAATGAATGATATATTGACTATCCACAGCCAGCTTTGAATCTGAAATCTGGGTCAGCAGTTAGGATCAGGGGAGGGAATGGACCCAGGTCACCTGCACACAATGGCATAGTTACTCGATGGTAAGCTGGTTTGGGCTATTACTAGAGCAAATGCCACCTGGTTCTGGAAAGATGGCAGGTAGAAAAAGCCCTGCCTATGCTTAAGGACTGGCTTGGGAAGTAGGGAAAAGACTGAAGCTTAGACAGGCCAGGCAACTGTGGACTCTACAGCCCTCAACTATCCTGCCAGAAATGAGCCAGTGAGCTCAAGACTGCAGTCGGTGACAGACAGCTCCTTATTTGTGAGTAGTTAATGTTTCTTAGCAAGCACTTCTAAAAGAAATTGGTATGTAATGACAGCACTCACTGGAAAACAGGCCGATTAGAAAATGCACTAACTTATCTGGTATTCATTTGAAAAGTAAATGGATGCACGGCAAGGTGAGAGTTCACTATCAATTCAAATATTTTCCCTTAACGGGCTCTAGCACTCCTGCTTTAATTCAAGCAGAAACACAAGTATGAATAATCAAACTAGATGACGCTCATCAAGAACCTTTGTGCCTTGCACCATTTCAAATGGTCATTGAAGCTTAATGGCAAAAAATTTACATTCTTCCTTTAATTTGTATTCTATTCCTTCCTTCTGAGTGATGTGATTGTGGCTTGCTGTTGCCTGCTGTATTATTTTGATGCAAATGCTATGTTGTGTGTGCCTGAGTCCAATTTCCTGGCTTTTGCTAGCAGGAGGAGTGACTGTGAAAATAGTTGAAAATCAGGGTTATTTAAAGAGTTTATAACTACTGCTCCTAATGAGTGAAACAATACAATTGATGAGCCCACTGTTTGGAGACACCTTGATGGCCCTAGGTTAACAGATGCCCGCAAAAGAAAATAAAATCAACAGGAAAAAAAATCACTGTTTGCTTGTGTCTGTTTCCCCAGCCGGAATATTAGACTTTATTCTGGCTGCTGTCTACGAAAGAATTAAAAAATTTGTAATCCAAGCGAAACTCCCCTTCCTGCGACATACTCACCCGGGAAGGAATGCTTTATTGAGATACAGGGGGTTGCTCGCCAAAGACTGCAAACACAGGGCCCCAAGGGCGATCCTTGAACGTAATGTATGCACAAACTAATTTATGATACTGTGACTAATTTCCATTTCTTGTGCTTAGAGTTGCCTGGCTAATTACAGGGATGTTTTCTTAACTTTAGTAATTACGCTCTGTGCTTTCGACAAGCAACGGAGCAAATGAGTGAGGGCGGATTGCGCAGTTTTGGAGACAGGCACGTCCAGGAGAGAGGGGACCGCGCGCGGCCCTCGCAGGGCCGGCAGCCCTGATCACAAGCCTCGCCAGCTTTGACCAGAGCCCGCAGGCTGCATCGGAAGCATCTGGAGAAATATTTGATGGAACACCCCGTAATTAGATGGACTGGCTTAATTAGGAGAAGTTTGCGGGCAGAGGGAAGCCGGGGGTCTGTGCTGGGATCTGAAGGTTTGCAGCCTCGTCCCAGGAGGCCCGGTGCACAAAGCTCTGCCCGCTGAGCGCGCACGCGCTGGTGTGTCTGCACATCCAAGGGGGTCCCGTGGGGTCTGCGAATCCAAGCGGGGGGCCAGGGGCCTGCCTCCCTGCAACAGCCTTGCCAAAACGACAGCAGCCACGCTCATCCGATGCCCCCACCGCCTATGTAGTCTAACAAGGCGGACAGGATGCAGTCGCCCTGTGGAAGCTGGCTGTGGGAGGCATTTTTCTGAGAATGAGAAGAGGTGGGTAGTGGTGGTGGGGAAGAAGGGACCCAGGTATTTCACTCATTATCTAGGGCCCCCTGCCCCGGCACAGAAGTCGACATTCCAAGCAAGCACTTTGCTCTTTAGGAACCAAGGTCGTAATTGTCTAACCCCATCAGTCAGGGCTTTCAACAAACTTAAACGCCAGGCACTGCCCATAGAATCAGGCTCCCCAGGAGGGCAGAGTGAAGGGGCTGGGCAGGGGCTGTGGGCACATCTCAGAGACATCTACCCACTGTTTGGAAGCAGGTGTTTACTAAACACTTACAATGCTCAGGATTCTAGGTATTGTGGCTTGAGCACGCACAATGTGAGGGAAGAATCGGGCGGAACGTTTTCACCATCTGGAACCACAGCAGCCAGAAGCAGAAAGGAGAAATAATTGTCACCAAAGCATCACAAACTCTCCATATTTACTTACTCTGCTCACACTTCTGGAGACATCTTCTCTTCCTCCCACATAGGGGGACAGCAAGAGAAAAACTGAAGGTTCGTGTGAGAGTGTGTGTGTGAGTGTGTGTGTGAGTTTGTGTGTGTGTGAGAATGTATGTGTGTGAGTGTGTTGTGAGTGTGACTGTGTATGAGTGTGTGAGTGTGTATGAGTGTGTATGAGTGTGTGAGTGTGTGTGTGAGTGCGTGTGTGCAGCGTGGTGGAATTGTTTTCCCTCAGCTCAGAGATTTTTACCTTCTGAACATCAAGGCTATTTATTGCTAACATACTATTAGAAAACGTGAGGAGATACCAATAATTCGTTCCCCCTTTAGAAAATTAAAATGATTCTCCTGCCTTATGGAGATGAGGCGATTTTGTACACCAGGCCATTCAATATATAAAAAATGATCTGTGCCCTAAATGTCTCATTAGATATAAACATTTGATGAAATGCACTTCAAGCCACTTGTGGTATCAATTTTAAACTAAGCCAACCAGGTAACCTGCATCAAAACAGGCCACACCAAGCTCAAATCTGTTGAATTGTAAATGTACCATTGAAAAACATGAATGGACTTTATTCTGAAATTCTAAAAATGATTTTCAAATGCATTTGAACAAAATTCTTCACAAAATAATGAAAACTACATCTGAGCTACTACTACATCCCCTTTTAAAGTTTGGCTTCTGAGTTAAAGAATGAATGTTTCAGAGGACATCACCTTTAGTAAGGGAAAAATAACACAGTAGAGGGAATTTGCTAGAGTGGCAGGAGTATCTGCAACATTGCACATCATACGGGACATTCACAGAGCAAACATTCCTGACAGTATGGCTTCTAAGTCACCTGAGAAAGAAGAGGTATAACCAAATCCACCATGTTGGCTAGAATTAGCTCATGCAGTGCCTAAAATCCCAGTCAGCCATGACGGAACGGAGGCTCTCTCACTGTTGGCCGTGCGTTCCTCTCAGAACAGCCCTCACTGAAAAAACGTCCTTCTTTCATCTGTTCAAGTGAGGCTGATGTGCTTGCTCATGTGATGTGGAAGAAAGGAAAGCAACAAGAAATGTAATTATTTTGACACATTCTTTAAAAAAAAGGTTATTATTCCTACTTAATGCAAAGTGGTTTACACTGCCATTATGAAAGAGAGTCCACCGTCCTTGGTCTCTATACTGTGAGCACGCCGAAGATTCAATGCCAGACACAATCGGCAGTCACTAATAGTTTGATGACAAACTGCGGGGAACGATCATCTCAGGGCTGTGAGAAGTGCGGAGGTTCCCTCCTCCTTCCAGCATTCTCTATGCCCTACATTTTACCTCCTTTTACAAGGAAAAGCTGATTTTTACCATGTGAGAAGGAACAAAGAGTTTTGAGGGTCCCATCCCTCATGATTCTATGGTTTTCTCCCCAGTTGACTTATTTATCCTGGAACACCATTGTATGAGGCCTCGGTGGTGTGATTCTTTTGAAGGAAGTTCTGGGATGAGAGTTGCACCTTCGAGTTACCATGGCACTGTCCTGCCTGCTACAAGAGCAGTTGTGGGTGCCTGTGAATCATTGTGTGTGAATAGTTGCTCCTTCGGGGTAGAAATAGGCTCGTTTCTGTCCCATCCCATTTTGTCCTGAAGACGGTTTAATGCTAGGAGATGGACGTCTTACAAACCCCAAACTCTGCTCAGCTTCGACCCACCCTGCAGCTACAGAGAGGGCTCAGATGTTCCACCACAAAATGCCATTTGTGAGCAGGAGATGAAAGCCACTCCGATAACTCACCCGTCTTATCATGCTCCTTGGGCATCCGGGGGAAGGAAAGGATCAAAGTCATAAATAGAGGCCATATCACTGATGAATAATTTACATGCACAGTAGGTGGGAGTGAGTTAGTACATAAAGGTCCCTTTGAAGAGGAGAAAAAAAATCATTGCCTTTTCTAGTGAACACTGGCTTTGGCAGAAGCCCGTGAGAGGGAACCTTTTCACGAAAGGATTTAGCTTTGCTCGGACCATGGCCACGATGCTCTTAGAGTCATACATGCACACTGGGGCAGGCCTAGCAGGCTCAGAGGGCTTTTAAACACTCATTTATTCATTCATTGCCCAAGTGGTGAGAGCGCTCAGACTCCATAGCTGAGTTAATAACTCCAGCCAGAAGCCTGCAATGAAGGAATTCCAGCATCCCTGGTTTTTCTCATCATGATAACTACCTTTCCCTACTGTGTCCACTCTCATCTCCAGGGGTTCTAATAAAGTTATTTTAAATTAAAGACAGGCTTAAAACTCCACCAAACCAAGAGAATCATACCAGATTTTCCTGCAGAGTAATAATTACATTTGGAACAAAAGTGCTTTTAGGTATATGTGTATCTGGATTAAGTGAGGCTGCTGGTATTCTACTATAAATGGAAATTTCGTCTCTCTTTTCGGGATGTAGGCATAACAATTGGCTTTTGAAAGCAGTCAAATTCATGTTTCTGAAAAGAGAAAAAAAGCAGAAAGAAATAAAGATGCATTTAGCTTTTTACTCAAGAGCAGGCACGTTGTTCTCCCAGTCTGTCTTAATTTTGGATGCTGACATCATTCATGCGTTTTGAATTATTAGATTGATAATCACTTCCTTAAAATAATTTCAGCAGTCAGCTACAATAAAATAGATTTCTTTCAAAGAATCCTTAGTTAAATGTGCTCAGTGCTACTTTCTGTATCATGCAGGTCAATTTAACTCAGCTCAGCTCCTCTACCCAGCTAAACAATTGCTTTTCAGTCTCTGGAGAGCGTGGTGAATACAGCCAAGAATACCCATCTAGAGATGGCCTTGGGCACTTTTGCTCATAAAAACTTGACATCTGAAGTCCCACTCTTTATTAATCTCTTGTCAGAGTTAGTCAAGATTTCTGAAAAAAAAGTCAATGTCATATAAATCATTATTAATGATTCAATGAGTGAGATTAAAATGGAAGAATGCAACCTTTTAAGAATGGCTGACTAGGCATCCTGTCTACAAGCAACTCCTTCCACGATGGCTCCACCTTGCCATCTGCAGCCTGCTTTTCTCTGTAGCTCCAGACTATGGGAAGTAGCCTCCCATTCCATCTGATGGTTTCCGTAAGACCAACATTGCAGGTGTCTGCATCTGTGTGTCTCTCTATCCAGGCATTTGCCCCATGCCTCGTTTTCCTCTCTCTTATTAATAAGGCCTCACCACTTGCTTTTCTTGCAAGGCATCTCTGTCTGTGGTTCTCCAGAAGCAGACCCTCAGAAAGGTGTTGAGTACAAGGTGTTGAGTGGTTTATTTGAGAGGTGACTGCAGAAAGTACAGGTGGAGGAGCGTGCAAGTGAGATAGGGAAGGGAAGGAATCAATATGTTTGCATAATAAGCAGGTTACAGGTGTGGGCAACTGAGGCTCACTCCTGCTGGGGACCTCTGGGAGATAATGTGGGACACGTCTCAGACTTGTTCTACCCAAGGGGTGTGGAAGCTGGGGTATGTACCCCCAGATTTTGTTTGTCTTTAGTTGAGAGGTCAGGTATACCTCTTCAGCCAGAGGAAGCTCTCTCTGAAGTTGCTGGCTCACATAAGAAAAGTGAATGTCCAGAGGAAATGGAAGGGGCACCGACTGCCTTGGCCACACCAGCCAGGCTGAACTCACACATACAAGGTGCTCATACAAGATGTTCATACCTGGCTGCATACCCAGCGTGTCACTAACAGGCTGTGTGTGACTTCCAGAAGTCATGTACCCTCCTTGGGCCTGTGTGGTATGAAATTGACTAAAGCGTTTTTTGGGGTGCTCCAAGCTCCCACAGGAGTCCATGGTAGTCTCCCACATCCTTAAAGTACTGCACTAAGGACTCCCACCAAAGCTACCCATCATGTGGTTACCCCACAGCCCTGCTCTCCATGTGGGTTGGGTCCTGGACCCATCTCCCATCCTAGAATACAGTTGGTTGGATGAGTGACCACCTGATCCTAGGAAACCAATCAGAAAGTGGGTTAGAAACATTTCGTGGCTTGATTTGAAAAGGTAAGCTGGGCCAGAGGGCCTTTTTCAAGGATCTGAGCTAAGAAGCAGGGAAAATGTGCCCCCACATGGCGGGAGCATCCTTTAGAAGTTCATAAAGTAAAGTAGAATTTTAGCTGAAAAGAGCGTGATAGAATCAAGGTTGATGAGGTCAGGGATATTTGAATGATGGCACAATGCCCAGTTGATGGATTTATCTCATTGACCCAATGCTGCAACCCCAGGGCTTAAAATAGCACCTAGCACACATTAGGTGCCAAGTAAACATTTGTTGAATCAATGAATGAATTTGCTGTACAAGCCAAAGTAATGGGGGAGCTGCAACTCCGGGTCACTAAAGGAAGCCAGATGGAGAGAGAAGAGTCAGCAGTGAAACTCATTCATGGCAAGTCTTAACAATAAATATGTAAATAGTTAACCCATCATATAAATGATCCTAGATTACAACTTCATGTAAGAGGTACTGGATTGTCCATTTTAACAGACAAAGAAGCAGAAGCATGGAGACATTAAATAACTTTTTCAGAACAACACTGTTAGTACCAGGTGGAGCCAGGCTTTGACAGTCTGTCTGGC
This sequence comes from Colobus angolensis palliatus, assembly GCF_000951035.1. Lineage (NCBI taxonomy): Eukaryota > Metazoa > Chordata > Mammalia > Primates > Cercopithecidae > Colobus > Colobus angolensis. The sequence goes on along the minus strand of NW_012112808.1, from coordinate 7,549,683 downwards.
TCCAAAAGGGGGTTCTTAATACTATGTTTCCCCTATGTTAAAAGCCGCAGAATCCCTGCATCCAGAATAGGTCCCAAAGTCAACTGCCAAGAGGTGCAACCCTATTTCCTGTAGACATATTTCCATTTCTGGCCTTAGATTTCTTCTTGACTGCATCCCTCTTCTGTTTCAGAATATCCCTATGATAACTGTTTCCTTAAAAACTTATTTTAAGGAATAACTTTTCCTAAAAGAAAGTTCCTGGAGACCACCTCAGTGGATCCCATTTCTTGCAATCAAGGAATGGTATTAAAACAGAACACAGATAGCATTGAATATGCAGTCCCTGTAACTCCCTCCAAAGTGTTTTGCATGTGGCCTGGCCTGGGTTCTTTGGGAACCACCCCAAATGGTGTAGTCCTGATGTCAGAGGGTGTTTGCTGAATAAATTCTGAGGTAGTCACCTGAAACTGAGTCTCTAAGTCCAGTGCCTTAGGCATATTGTTGCTTTTTGCTGCATAAATAAACCACCTCAAATTTTAGTGGCTCAGAACACTGGCACATTTATTTTGCACATGAGTCTGCAATGTGGATGGAGGCTTGGCAGGTGTTACAGGCTGACTTGTGTCCCTTGAATAAATTCATGCTGAAGTCCTAACCTGCAGTGTGTCAGAATCTGTGTTTAGAGACAGAGGTGAGTTAGTGAAAACAAGGTCATTAATTAGGGTGAGCCCTAGTCCAATATTACTGGCATCCTTATAAGAAGAGAAAATTCAGACATAGGCAATGACAGAGGGTGACATAAAGACACACTGAGAGAAGACAGCCATCTCGAGCCAAGGAAAAACACCTGGAGCCGATCCTTCCCTTCTGGCCCCCAGAGAGGACCAACTCAGTGGATACTTTGATTTTCAATTTCTGGCCTCCTGAACTGTAAGAAAATAAATTTCTATTGTTTAAGCCACCCAATTTGTGGTTCTTTGTTATGGCAGCCCTAGATGACTAGTATTGCAGAGGCAGCTCATCAGCTCATCCATGCTGTACGTGGTGTTAACTGCAGCAGCTCAGAGGCTGGGGGCTAAGTTCATGAAAAGACTGCTTACTCATACCTCTGATGGTTGATGCTGGCTGTGGGCTGGACCTCAGCTGGGGCTGTTGGCTGGAGCACCTACCTGTGACCACTCCACTTGCCTGGGCTTCCTTACAACATGGTGGCTGAGTTCTGAGAGTGGGGCCAGTCAGGTGGAAGCTGAACCTATTGTGACCTAGCTCAGAAGTAACTCAAAGACACTTCTGCTGTGTTTTATTCATTAGAAGTGAGTCCAAAAGGTCAGTTCATATTTTATAGGGGGAGAATTAAACTCTAAATGTTTTGATGGGATGAGTATCAAAAAAATTGCAGGCATGTTTTAAGATCACATTAGGCAAACAAAGCAATATCCTTGCTGAAGCAAGGGCCTCAAGATAGCATAATTCACACTGTCTTGGACCCCCACCAAGATTATTTGTAATTTGTTCACATGAGTACAGTTTGAAGAAAGGATGCTCCAAATGTGTGCATAAGGGACATCATTGTCATGTGGTCAATGTCCATTGAACTGGACATTGCCAGATATTTAAAGCTAATACAAACCACAGAAAGCGTGCAAACTCTAGCATTGTTAATTCATTGAATTGTGGCTACCTCAACCTTCTCTGTTGTAAAAGGGCATCACCAGGTGGTGTTTGAACTGATGAGTCACAGGAAATTTAGCCATTCAGAAACTGACAGTGCCTGACTTCAGCCCGTGGAATTCGTTCTTTAAAACCAATCTGTCAGAATTTGATAATGAAATCAAAGATCAAAGTTGATGTGACATTTTACAGACAACATAGACAAGTGAATTGCCCATGGATAATAACTAGTAATACTTTACTAAGGTTTTACACATTGAAGAAAAGGTGATGGGAAGCAGACAACATGCAGGGGCAGGAATTGGAATCTGGGTGTGTGAGGAAGCAAACTCGGAACGCTTTGGATGTGCAGCCTGTCCCTGGAATAGCTTCTGCCTCTGACTTCACAGCAACTGTGAAGCTTCTGGGGGGGGAGGAAAAAAGAACTGTCTTCTCTCAACCCGGGGGCATCAGCTACTCCTCCACCTTTTCTCCAGCCTCTCCCACAACAGTATTTCAAGGCAGCCAACTGGATAGTTGGGGACTACTCTATGGATATTCCCTCAGCAAGCCAATTTCTCCTTTCCTATGACAGGAAGACTGGAAGCTGCTATATTTTGAGAAATGAATGCTACTTATTCTTTTAGGGGCACCCACCAATGGCTGCGAATCACCAGGACATCTATGACTCTCAAGAAGCATAAAAGTTCGTGGGTGCATGGCCTATGCCCTGAGGGCCACATAACTCTCATTACAACAGAGACGAGACGCAGCATGACAGTGGGAAACGTCATTAGGGAGGCATGTGGTGTGTGCATTAAGCAGCGTTCTTCATCATGGACATGGCTGGGGAGGGCAAACTTGAGAAGTGAGAGCATCATAGGCATTCCGCTGGTTCCAGACCTGTAATTCCCAGTGCAAAAATCTCACCAGGGCCAAGTCTTTATACCTACTAACAGTAGCATTGTAGCATCTTTGCTCTGCTCCTCTTTTCAACTCCAACTACATCAGCAAAAGGACAAAAGAGAGAGGGAACATAACCCATTGTCAATGAAGTAGAACCTGCCACAGCATCACACCATAAACTGCCATGTTCCTGGCAAACATGAGGAAATCTAGGCCGAGAGCACACATGCTGCCGCAAACTTGAGAAGTGTAAGTACGTCTCCAAAAGCATTTCTCCACATCAAGAAAAACATATCCAAGGATTCTTAGAGGGTCGAGATCCAGTTTCATGGGCGGACCAGGGGAGAGATGAGAATGTCCTTTGTCCACTGTTTATAGCGAGGTCAGGGACGAAGGGGTGACTAAAAAAGCAGTGGACATGTCGGTTGTCTGTTTCTATTGCCTGTGACCTGGCTTCATAGTCAAGGAAAACTTCCAGAGAGGAAGCGAGGGGGGCGGGGGGGGAAGGACAGCCAAAGCCTGCTCACAGCCCTGAAGGCGTGTACCCTGAAGAGCTTGGCGATGAGCAACAGTAGTATGGGACATAAGGCCTAAGGTAGGATGCGTCCTTGTGATAAGGAAATTAAGGGATATGGGGGAATATACCTGAAGATAAAGACAGCCTTGAGGTTATTGAGCAAAATGAAATGGTGAAGTCAACATAAACAATAATTGCAAAGAAGATGATAGGTATGGAAGACAAAGGAGACCCTCATATCCATGATTACTGTTTCCAAAAAAGAGAACAGGAAAATGGAATGAACTAATCAAAGATCTAATATATGAGAACTTTACTAAAATAAGGAAATATTGATAGAACAAAATGCCCCAGAAAAAGATTATATATGATGATCAACACTGAGATATATCCTGGGGAAGCCATTGAACTCCAAGGTTAAAGAAAGAATCATAAGAACATCTAAGAAGAAATATTTTGTAAAAAAAAAATTTCAAATAAAGAAATATGTTTTAGAGACAGTATCTTGCTCTGTTGTCCAGGCTGGAGCATAGTGGCAGGATCGTAGCTCACTGAAACCTTGAACTCCTGGGCTCAAACAGTCCTCCTGCCTCAGTCTCCTGAGTAGCTGGAACCACAGGTGTGCACAAACGTTCCCTTATAAGTAGAAACATTTCAACATGCAGCAGATATTTTTTGAGAGCCTACTAAATGCCAGGCACTGCACTAGGCTCAGAGGGTTCCATGATGAACAAGATAACTAAAGTTCCTGTCCTCATGGACTTTTCCAGTGTAGGGTTTGGGGTGGGAGGGTTGGAAAACAAAATAAACAAGTAAATGAATGGGATATTTAACATGATCTTTCCCCCCTAGTTGACCACCTACCTATGTATTGCTCATTTGAGTTGTGCGAGTCAAACATAGAGGTACGGGACGGTGCTCACCAAAGGCTGAAAATCATGATTCCTAGTCAAAAAGGTTTTGCCCTTTTTCTTTGTACTTTTAGGCATCACTTGAATATTTCATAGTGAGTATATACTTAAAAAGTTAAGGTAAAAATATTATTCTAAAATCAATAAATAAAGCATAGTGTCAGGGCCTATGGCATAATAAGAAATATACATCAGGTCTCTCCCTGCTGGTTCCTGGCACAGAGCTTCTGAAACCTTTGTAACTTCCTGAGTGATTGGGGTGATGGGAGCAACTTTTGTTATAATATTTGTTTTTTTGTCCCTGAAAACAGAGCTTCTAAAATCTTTGGAATTTTCTGAATGAATGGGGTGAGAGAAGTGTCCTTTCCATAACAAGCCCCTTTCAATCGTACCTGAGTTTGCAATTGTTGTTTATGTTGACTTTACCATTTTGTTTTGCGCAATAACCTTAAGGCTGTCTTTATCTTTAGGTATATTCCCCCATATCCCTTAATTTCCTTATGCTAACAGGTGACTCTTGGTGGGGCCCTAGATGTCTTCAGGATGGGAATCGTTGTCAGAGGAACCCATCATGTGATTAGAGGGTTGGAACTTTCAGTCCTATCCTTCAACCTCCACAGTAGGGAGAAGGGCTAGAGATTGAGTTTAATTACCAGTAGTCAATAATTTAATCAAACATGCATGTGTAATGATACCTTCATAAGAAATATGAACACTGGGGTTTGGAGAGCTCCTGGGTTAGTGCCAGCAGGGTGATGCACCTGGAGAGGGCGTGGAAGCCCTGAGCCCCTTCCCTATACTTTGCCTTATAGATCTCTTCATCTGGTTGTTCATTTGTATCCTTTATGATTAACCAGTAAATATAAGTAAAGTGTTTTCCTCAGTTCTTTGAGCCATTACAGCAAGTCATAGAACCTGAGGAAGGGGTCATGGGAACCTTCAATTTGTAGCCAAGTTGGACAGAAATGTGGGTAACCTGGGTATCAATTACTTGGAGTTAGCATCTGAAGTTGGGGGCAGTTTGGTATAACTGAGCTCTGCACTGTGGGGTTTGTGCTGACTCTGGGGCATTAGTGTCAGAATTAAATTGTGGGACACCCAGTCAGTGTCTGCAGAGAATTGGCACACTGCTTGGTATAGAAAACCCACGCATTTGCTGTCAGAAGTGTTGTGTGAGTAGAGAAAACAGTTTTTCCTTTTAGGGACAGTTGATTCCCTTTCCATCCCTGACCAGCTATTCCTCCTTATTGCAATACTCTACAGCTGGGATGGCTGAGGTGGCGGGTAACTTACATGTCCAGGCTGGGGCGAAATCCCAACATTTTGGGAGGCCATGGGAGGTGGATCATCTGAAGTTAGGAGTTCAAGACCAGCCTGGCCAACATGGTGAAACCTCGTCTCTACAAAAAATAAAAAAATTAGCTGGGCATGGTGGTGCACACCTATAGTCTCAGCTACTTGGGAAGCTGAGGCAGAAAATTGCTTGAACTCGGGAGGTGGAGGTTGCAATGAGTCAAGATCACACCACTGCACTCCAACCTGGGCGACAGAGCGAGATTCCATCTTAAAAAAACAAAAACAAACACAAAACAACAAAACAACAATCAAACAAACAACAACAACAACAAAACCATACGTGTCTACAGATCATCTGGACTGAGCTAGAGGTGAGGAAATGAGACATCGTCTGGTGATATTAATACAAGGGTTATGGGAATAATATGCTGCCTTGCCTTCTGGCTTTTAATTATTTATGAATAAAACCTTCAGGCCAATCTCTCTGTGCCAAGGATGGGGCCAGAATTCAGATAGTAGGATTCACAATCCATTGTTATTGTTGAGATCAGAAAACAAATGCTGCCTGTAGTGAGCCAGAGAGCAGGGAGGGCTTGTAGAAGACTGTCTTTTTCACAGTTCCTTAGACACATCACAGGCCTGGCTCTCCCAGGAAAGCACTAAGGGTTTTGATGATGGAAGCAAGGTTGGTTTAAGAAGCAAATGGTCATTTTTTTCTTTTTTTTTTTTTTGTGATGGCCTGCTATGTGGCAGGTGCATCATTTCACTTCAGAATCTTATACCATTTAATAGGGGAGAAAAGTGAAATTCAGAGAGGGTAAGTAAGTTGCCCAAGGTCACACAGCTACTGAATGGCAGAGTCAAAAACTGAAACCAGGACTGTCTGAACTAGTATCTCTTCTCCCTAAAGGGCCTCCAGACAGGAGAGACTTCTGTCCACAGAGGGAAAGTTTGTGGGATGTCCAAATCCTTCTGATTTTATCATCAAACCAATTTAAGAAGGCAGTGGGAAAAACAAAGACTTTGGTTGGTGTTGCCAGAGTCCCTTATAAATATCAGTCCACCAGTCTTGTGACACATAAGCCAATGGCTAAGGGGTTCCTTTATGGCTTGAACCATTTGGGGAGCCGGAGGACCAGGAGGCAGGAAGACAGTGGACTGGTCTGGCATGTGCCCGGCCGCCTGTCTGCAGATGCCCAGGTTCAAATGCTCAGTGGGACATTCATTATTATATTTTCATTTCATTATTATATTTGTAATAATGAAAACTAGAAGGAAGCATAAGTGTACATCCAAGAGGGAATGGTTAGACAAACTGCAGCCCTACCTAGGCAATCATAGATAAGAATAATACCATGCTCTGTGTGCTGATGTAGAATGATCTCCAAGATACATAGGTGAGTAAAAAATCCTGGCTGGGCACTGTGATCATACCTGTAATTCCAGCCTTGGGAGGCTGAGTTGGGAGGATCGCTTGAGGCCAGGAGTTCAAGACCAGCCTGGAACACAGTGAGACCCCATCTCTATAAAAAATAAAAAAATTAGCTGGGCATGGTGGTGAATGCCTGTAGTCCCAGCTACTTGGGAGACTTGAGGCAGGAGGATAACTTGAGCCCAGGAGTTGGAGCCTGCAATGAGCTATGATGGTGCCACTGCATTCTATCCTGGGAGACAGAGTGAGACCCTGTCTCCAAAAACAAACAAAAAAACCCCAAGATACGGACCAGTTTATTTGTTATGCTCTCATTTATTTAAAAATATTAGATTGATTGATATGACATTGTTGCTTTTATAGATCAAACATGTTTCCACAGTGGCAATTTCATATGGTTAAATATACCACACAGATGCTCCTCAACTTAAGATGAGATGATGTACCAAAAAACTCATGATTAATTGAAAATATCATAAGTTGCAAATGCACTTGATACACCGAATCTAGCAAACATTGTAGTCTCACCTAGCCTCGCCTACCTTAAATGTGCTCAGAACACTTACATTAACTTACAACTGGGCAAAATCATCTAACACAAAGCCTATTTTATAATAAGGTGTTGAATATCTCATGTAACTAATTGAATACTGTATTGAAAATGAAGAACAGAATAGTTGTATGGGTACCCAAAGTATGGCTTCCACTGAACATGTATTGTTTTCATACCATTGTGAAGTTGAAAAATCATTATTTGGGGAGTGTCCATATATGTGTAACACACATGTACATATGTTTGTGTGTATAAGCATACAGGATATAAGAAACTAGTAATAGGGGGTGCATATTGGGCAGGTGACTGAAGACTAGAACTCCGGGGTAAGAAGGACAGGGAATTTACTACTAGGAGATAGTACTATTTCTATGAAATAAAACTAATAATAATAAAAAATAAATGTATTTGACACCTTTAATCTGTGGTTATGGGTTTCTCAATTTATTGCAGATTTATTGACCTAAATAATAAAAGGAGTCATATTTTTCATTTCCTCAAATTCTGGTGTGAGAAACAGAGTATATTTACTTTTTTATTTCAGAACACTTTAAATAGGATCATTAAACCAAAATAGGCACCACTCTTACTGGGGAGAACATAGTAGGGATTGCAGATGGGAGCAGATATTTAAAAATGGAAGAGGGGATCGGGTGTGATGGCTCACGCCTGTAATCCCAGCACTTGGGAGGCTGAGGCAGGTAGATTACCTGAGGTCAGGAGTTTGAGACCAGCCTGGCCAACATGGTGAAACCCCATCCCTACTAAAAATACAAAAAAATTAGCCAGGCGTGGTGGCATGGGCCTGTAATCCCAGCTACTTGGGAGGCTGAGACAGGAGAATCGCTTGAACCTAGGAGGGGGAGGTTGCAGTTTGCCAAGATTGCGCCATTGCCCTCTAACCTGAGCAACAAGAGCGAAACTCCATCTCAAAAAAAAAAAAAAAAATGGAAGAGGGAAGCCAATCCAATTCTACCCAGTTTTCTCTCTCCCTTAGTTTTCTCTCTCCAGTGGCACAAACCTCTTCCAACCCCTCTCAATTTTCTCAGGAGCAGAAGACATGATACAAGATGACCATCAGAAGAGGTAACACAAACCATAATGGCCAACTACATTTTCACCTAGCCGAGTCAGAGGAAAAAAATATGATGTGGATTCTGTGGTTTTGTGGATTATAAAGATGTCCAACTTCTGCTGGGGTCATAACTGAGGCCCAATTGTGTCAGTTACACAAATTCAACTCTTGAGAATGTTTGGGCATCAGAGAGGGCCTGGGATGTTAAGCAATCTCAGAAGAACTGTTATCTTCATATAGAATTATAGCCTCAGAAAGGATAACATCTATGGTAGATTCATTACAGATATGGTCCCAGTTTGTTCATTCCTGTCTATATACATGCCTTTTGGTAGTTCCCTCTTACATAGACTCTAGGCTAGATCATGTAACTTGCTTTGGTCAACAGGACAGTAGCAAATGTAATGTAAGCAGAGACATGAAAAGCTCTTGAGCATTGGCCCTCCTGCTGCTTTTGAGGTCCTGCTGAGCCACCATATCAATAAGTTGTTGGAAGATGAGAGCCCCCATGGAGCAGAGGCAAGCCATCCCAGCTGAGCCACCCTATGCCAGGCAGTCTCCGGCCACCCTGGAAACTGACAGCAGAGCATGCCCAGCCAAGATCAACTGTGTCTTGTCCAAATAGGCAGAATTGCCTGCTGAGCCCAGCCCAAATTGCGGTTCCTTAGGACAGTGACTAAATAAATGATCATTGTTTTAAGCCATTATAGCAATGGTTTATTATAGTAATAGCTAAATGATACATCTTTGTTTTTTAATATCTGATTTTAAAGGTACTAAAAATAATGAACATTTTTGGTGTATATATACCCACATTTTGGTATATATTTTATATAGTTATATATTACATATAAATATAATACACCTAGTTCTTATTGTAGTGTAAACATAAATAAATACACCTAGTTCTTGTTGGTTAGAGTTACAAAGTGGGTTAAGCAATATAGTATCTGAAACTCTTTTATAAATACCCCAGAAAAAAGGGGGAAGGGTAGATAGAACAAAATAGGCAATATTTGGTAATTGTTAGAGCTAGGTAATGGGATCATGGGAGTTTATTTTGGTGTTCTACATTTAGGTACATTTGCATAGTTTTACAAGTACAAAATATAATAAAATAGTATTTTTCCAAAGTATTGAGGTATGGCTGACAATGCCAAAAGAAAATAGTACCTTTATAACTAGAAATAATGTGTAAAATAGTTTGGAAAAGGAGAGCATGAAGTCAGAAAAATCAGTTAGGTGGTGTGGTGCTGAATGCCTCTTCACCTCAGTAGGGAAGGCACCAGGTTCAAGAGGCCAGAGACCCAGAGCCAGCGAACAAGACATGGGATACGGATAGCTTACTAACAGGGAGGTCCAGTAGTGACAGGCTAGGCAGAACTGCAACTGCTTGCAAAAAGCATGCATTTTGTATAGCATCTCCACTCGCTGTCTCCCCCTAACAACTTTCACCTAGCAACCTTTATCTAACCCAAAACAGAGGACCTCCATCCCCTGTATGTCCTGTGTTCCTATAGGATTAGACAGGAGCTCAGATATTCCTCATGGGTAAGGAATGAATCTCCTGGTTGGCCACGCGTGGAACTCTAAACACATTCAGGTGTGTCCGCCACACAGCTGGGCATTGGAACATGAGGTAATAGAGGTGAGAAAACAATTTCAAAGAACGAGCAAAAAGCAATATGAGACATTTTGGAGGCCAAA
>NW_012112808.1:7443727-7539604 GCF_000951035.1 Colobus angolensis palliatus | reverse complement strand
ACTATTATTATAAACTTTACATAGAATATAAAGATAAATAATTTTTATAAAAAGGAACTTTTTTATTAGCGATCCAGAAGTGACATTTTACTAAATCCAGCCAACTGTTAAATTTTGGTATATATATATGTAAATATATATACCAAAAGTGTTCATTATTTTTAGTGCCTTTGATATCAGATATTAAAAAGCTAGCTAGATATATCTTTATCTATATCTATATCTAGAGAGAAAGGGAGCATGGAATACTACTCAGCCATAAAAAGAATGAAATTGTGTCTTTTGCAGCCACATGGATAGAACTGGAAGCCATTATCCTCAATGAAATCACTCAGAAACAGAAAGTCTAATACTGCAAATTGTCATTTATAAGCAGGAGCTAAACAATGGCTACATTTGGGCATCCAGAGTGTCATAATAGACGATGGGGGAAGGGTGGGAGGGGGTGAGGATTGACAAACTACCTGTGTGATACAAAGCTCACAATTTGGGTGATGGGTTCACCAGAAGCCCAGACTTTTCCACTAGGCAGTATATGCATGTAAGAAATCTGCACTTCTGTGCCCTAAATATATAAAAATAAATAATTTTTTTAAAAAAATATTTTTTATTAGCTCTCCAGAAGTAACATTTTACTTAATCCGGCCAACTCTTAAATTTCTAGATAAATGTGGGACAGAGACATGATGAAAAACCAAACTTCAGAGACAGTCCAAATTCTTGAATCTGTTGAAAAGGTTCTGGAGATGATGGTGGTGATGACTGCACAACAATATGAAGGCACTGAATGCCACTGGACTGTACACTAAAAAAAGTTAAGATGGTAAAGTTTATGTTTTACATTTTACCACAATAAAAACATGAAAAACTTACATTCTCCGTTACTAGTTTAAACTTCCTTCTGGCAGGCCTGAATCAACAGAAAAAAAAGAACTCCTGTGGTTCTGATTCCACCATTGCGCCTTTGCCATGGGTGCTAATGAGCAGTGAAAGGGAAAAAGGCGAGCAGCTGGTGAGGGTGGGAGGAGAAGCAGGAGATCTGGATCATCCGTCTCTGGTTAATGAGTCAACGAGCACCAGGGGTCTACTGGAGGTGAGCACTTTTCCCTCCTGCGTTCTTTTGATCAGCTTGAATCATAATCAGCTGAGACACATCGCGACTCCTCCATTAGGCAAATCCAAGGTTCACTTCTTAAATACACTCCAGCGTAATATGTGACAAACCCCAATGAATGAATCTTGTTTTTGAAAAATAGTGGGTACTCTGCCTACTTCTAAAAAAGAATTTGAGTTGGCGGAAATTCTGCTATGGTAGAGACGGGAGAGGGATGTTTGTACCGGGAGCTGGTGGTTGAGACACTGTGAGTGCCCTGCCATATCTCCTTGGCTTGCCCTGGGGGTCTCTGGTAGATAGTCCTGCACATGCCAATGGCTTTCTGTGTCTCTCCAGGTGGGACAGCCCAGAAGTGCTATTAAGTGCTCCCAGGATGACCCCCAACCAGTGAAGGACAGGAGATGGTGGACAAGGACCCAAGCTTCCTGGACCACAGTGGGGCGGCCAGGCATGGCTCTACCCAGTCCCAGGTTGCCCTGTGATAACCTGTTCATTAACACAGTTTATGTTAGCTTTTCACTCTTCCCTGTTCTCTCAAAGTGCTTTCTGGAAGCATTTGATGAATAAACCACTTGCACCCAATTCCTCATTTGAGAGTCTGCTTTGGGTTAGGTGGGGGGACCCAAATCACAACACAGTCGCAACTGGTATCCAATATACCCTTAGCTTCCTAGCTGGCAAGAAAAGTTAAGAGAAACACAAATTCTACTATGCAGTGGCACCAAGTATAAACCATTAGTTATTAAAATAGTCTCCCTTTTCAATGAATCATCTTGGCCTTAAAAGGTACAGCTTACTCCTTCAGATCACTTTCTCAGAAGCCTTATCCTGCTAACTGGAAGGAGTCACCCCAGGGTTGGGTACCATCTTGGGCCCTAGAAAAGTTTCTCTGGGATGGAAAGTTTATAAGGGTTCTGAAGAGGAGACTAGTTCTCCCAGTAAGGATAATGTGGGAAGTCATCACGTGGAGGAATAAGCAGTAGGAATAAAAGTACCAGTTAGGTTGCTTGTGGTGGCTTAAGAACACATCTGAAAATTACTTGAAACTCCTCCCATCAAGAGATGAAGTTTATGTACCCTCCCTTTGAATGAAAGGCCCAGCTTTGTAACTACATGATGAATAGAATTTGGGGAAAGTGAGACTGTGTGACGTCCAAGGCTGGGTTAGAAAAGACTTTGCCTTTTCTTTGGGAACATTCTCTCTGGAGGCCTTTGGCTACCATGTAAGAGGTCCCACCTGATTTTCCTGAGGCCACTAGATAGATAGACATAGATGGATAATAGATAGATAGGATACATGGATGACAGATAGATGATAGGTGATTGATAGGTAGGTAGAGAGAGAGAGAGAACAGATATATGTGGTAGAAAGGATAGATATGATAGACATATGGCAGATAGGATAGATATATATGATAGATAGATAGATGATGAGTAGGATAGAGACAGAGAGAGGTGATTGGGGATCCCCAAGTCTTCCTGCCCCCAGGTCTTCCTACCGCCAGCTGCCGAGTCTTCTCAGCCCAGGTGCCAGGCATATGAGTAAAAACATCTTCAAAATGACTCTGGCCGCAGCCATCATCTAATTGCAACTGCATGAGAAGCCCATGCAAGTATCACCCAGCTAAGCAGCTAAGCCATTCAACCACCAGATTCATGAGAAAAATAAATGCTTGTTTTTCTTTTAAGTCACAATTTTAGGATGGTTTGCTATTCAGCAACAGATCTATCTGGTGGCAAGTGACGGAATATCCAACTGAAATGTGAAGCTGAGTTTTCTTTCCGACAGCAAGTCTGGAGGCAGGTTGTTCTGGGGTTCATTCATTCAGCTGCTTGGCGATGTCAGGGCCCTGAGTCATATCCTCTGTGGATATTTTTGCTTTCTCCTCAGAGAGCAAGATAGCTGCTGCAAACCCAAGCAGCATATTCTCACTCACGATCCAAAGGCGGGGCGGCAGAGAGTTGGGGGCGGGGAGTGGAGATGGCTAATGGGTACCAAAAATAGTTAGAAAGAATGCATGAGACCTAGTATTTGCTAGCACAACAGGGTGACTACAGTAAAAACTAATTTAACTAAAAATTAATTTAATAATTACTTTTTAAATTAATAAATTTAAAAATAACTAAGAGTATAATTGGATTGTTTGAAACACAAATGATAAACGTTTGAGGTGATCGATATACCATCTACCCTGATGTGATTATAACATGTTGCATGCAAGTATAAAAATATCTCATGTAACCCATAAATATATACACCTACTATCTACCCACAAAAAAGTTTAAAAATTAAGTAAAAAATCCAGAGGTGGGCACAAGAGGGCATTTTGCCCTACGTGGTGCTCTTTTTATGAAAAACCTTTCCAAAAACCCATTTTGCAGACTGCCCCTTGGGTTCCATTGGCCATGACCTAGCTACAAGGAGGCAGGGAAAGAGAATAGCTCATCATTATAGTCTCTGAAGTAGCAGGTGGGCTCTGCCATCATGGAAAAGAGGGCTGGATAGCTGTTGAACGGACAACCAGTAGTGTTCTCTAAAAATGAATTTCTAGATAATTGAAGTGACCTTAGGTGAAGTTTTATTTTGATCATTTATAATGAAAATCTTTCTAAAACTCTTTCTGTTTTACATTTACTTCTGGTTCTTTTAACTGCTTGGAACCAGTTCTGTCCCCGTTTGGGGCATGGAATCTATTCAACAACATGGGGAATTTTTCCAGTCCCTCATGGGCTGATTGGTTGTTGACTTTGCCATTTGTGGTGACCGCTGTGTTTTCACCTTGGCCTAGTTTTGGACTTCCTTCTTGGTTTAGTGTCTGGATCTGCTTGGACCCCAGTATTTGGTACCACCCACAGGCACACAGAATCATGCTTTGAAAATATGGTTCCTACACTAGTTGTCTATTGCTGCATAGCAAATTACTCCCAAACTTACTGACTTAAAACATCTACTATTTGTTATCTCTCATCTTTTCTGGGGGCTAGACATTTGAGAGTGGCTGAGCTGGGTGGCTCTGGCTTAGGTTCTCTCTAGAGACTGCAGTCAAGATGTTGGCAGAGGCTGAGGTCTCCTGAAGGCTTGGTGGGGGCTGGACAATGTGTTTCCAACAGCTCACTCACACAGTTGTTGGCTGGAGGCCTCAGTTCCTCACCTTCCACAGGGCTGCCTTACCATGGCAGCAGTCTTCCCCCCAATCAAGCAAACCAGAAAAGACAGTCAGAAGCCAATTTATCTTTTGGAACCTAGTCAGTGGAAGTGACACACCATCACCTCTGCCATATTCTATTGGCTACACAAACCAGCCGTGATTCAATGTGGGAAGAGCCTACACAAGGGCGTGAATCCCAGGAGGGGAGGGTTGTGATGGTTACTACTGAGTGTCAACTTGATTGGATTGAAGGGTACAAAGTATTGAACCTGGATGTATCTGTGAGAGTGTTGCCAAAGGAGATTAACATTTGAGTCAGTGGGCTAAGGAAGACAGACCCACTCCTAATCTGGTGGGCACAATCCAATCAGCTGCCAGTCAATATAAAACAGGCAGAAAAACGTGAAAAGGCGAGATGGGCCTAGCCTCCCAACCTACATCTTTCTCCCATGCTGGATGTTTCCTGCCCTCAAACGCTGGACTCCAAGTTCCTCAGTTTTGAGACTTGGACTGACTCTCCTTGCTCTTCAAGTTTGCAGACACCCTATTGTGGGACCTTGTGATTGTGTAAGGTAATACTTAATAAAATCCCCTTTATATATTCATGTCTCCTATTATTTCTGTCCCTCTAGGGAGCCCTGATTAATACAAGGGTGTTTGGGGCCATGCTGCAGGCTGCCTCCCCCACTTCATAATGAGTCTAACAATATTACCTGTCCCCTGTGATGTTTTGAGTTTTGTCCTGATTTTTGAAAAGAATATTTAATTGTTCCCCCTCTTACACTTTCTCTTACTTTTTAATACTTTTTCTTCTTTCTCCTTAAGTCACATGCCTCTAAAGGTTTCCACCATTAGAATATGCTGCTAGCACTTTGCCTATATCCCCTCAGATACCTTTTCCCTTCTCTTGGGAGGATCTTCCTCTGGCTTTGAGGTGCTTTGAATCTTTGTCTCAGGTTGAGATAACTGTGAGGTGTAATTCAGGCTCTGGAGTTCCCCTGTGAGATGAGGCTCAAGTTATCCTCATGCAGGACTTTGCTTAAGACCACTCTCTTGCTTGGCTTTTTTGATTTTCCTTTTTATCTTTTCCTATCCCCTGAAAATATCTGTTTAGGAATACAGTCTCTGGGTCTGCTTCTGGGGAACCTGCCCAATATAGCTGTTGTTCTTAGAGGAGAAAATATCCTTGTTTTATAAGCTATGCATATGTGTTTGTAAACTTCCTCTGAAAAGGAATGAAAAGATTTCAAAATAAACAACAAAACTTATTTAAACTAGACATATCTACGTATATTAAAATACCAAAAAGTATGCCCAAGTAACAGAAAAATGTCTTGTGCCTTTATTTATCTGCTAAAGCACTCCTCGGTGTCTTCTTTGCTCAAGCTCCGAGTGTGCTGAGCACCTAAAGAGAGTCAGAGAGTCAGACATCATGTGCTGATGACACACGAGTAGGGTCATTAACTTTTGAAGGACATATGCTAACCTACTCTGCAGTAAGGAGCTATTAAGCTCACTTAAAACCTTGCTCTAGGAGCCCTCTTGGCTGCTCCCAAGTCTCTGGAAATATGAAGAGGGCTATCAAAATTGCTGCCTCCAAAAACAGGCATGCATTTGGTTGATGGCCGAGAATCCTTGATCATCTGGCACAGGTTTATTATTAAGATTCCAGCATGCAATGCACAAGGTAAGGCTCTAAAGATGCCTTCATTAGCCTATGAACGGAGTAGAAGTGACCTGTCTTGCTTTTCAGATACCTGCAATTTCTGGCTTATTTACCATGTTCGTGAATCGCTGGTGAACTTTTTTTAAGGAATAGAAACCCTGAAGACACTTTGTTCACAGGAACCTGCTAACATTGCCGTGTTGGTTGGTTTACAGCAGTCTCTACTCTACAAAGACTTAGAATCTCACTCCTGTAGGCACCACTTTTGATGTTTGGGTGTGTATTTTAAATGCACGGTTTGTCCTGGAAGCCATATTTTCTCCATGTGCCCTCAAGCTTCATTTTTTTGGAGTTTGCAAATGGGGACCCCATTTGCAAACCCCATCCTGGGATACATCACACAGCAGTGAGACACATTCACCTTTGGAAGCATAAGCATTTCCAAGGACGCTGTTGGCATTCTTCATTCCCAGCACAAGCTCTTCTCTACAAAGGTTTTTGTGTGTATAGAAGGCTGCAAACAACAGTCCTTTATCCAGACCTACTGGGGAACCCCCTTTTCCCTCTCTGAATGGACTCTGTACTAGTCTCCTTCCCCTCCCAGAGCATATTTTCCACTTTTCATAGTAAGTGCCAAAATGACTCAATCTTCACTAATACTCATTTTTGCTGTTTTGATTGTTTTAATGATATCTGGAAATGTAAGTTCCCATGAAGAACATCTTTTCTTTTTGTTTATTTCACCTCTTTTCTCTCTAAGATATATAATACTTTTTAAAATGTCTTGTTTAAACCAAATCTCTTTGAAGTTAACTCAGTTGATGTTTTGTTTTCTTTAGGGGTTTCTTAGACCAAGAAACCCATGGACTGGATCCACGGACAATTTGTCCACCAAATAAATAAACTCACAGTTAATTCAATCAAACCAGGGCTCACTCTTTTCAATTTTTCATTTATTCCTTTGTCAAATCAGACAAAATAATCAGGCTAGCATAGGGTTCTCTAAAGAACCTGAAACAGTCTCTCTCTGAATTTTTTGGAAATTTAAATGAAAGGCTGGCCATGATTACAAGCGATTATTTTATGTATAAAGAGGTTGTAGTTGCAAGCAGTGCAGAACAGAAATAAACTGGAGGTACACAAATGTCCCCTGCACTGCAGAATTTCCCTTCCTCTCTATTCCATAGTCTGCACAAAGAGATAGCAGCTACATGTGCTCTGGCATTGGGGTATCATGATGCCTTGGGTTTAGCTCTGGTAGAAATCCATCATCTGTACCCATTTCACCATGACACATGTGGACTTACTAATGAAAGGAATTAGACACTCCACACACATATGCACAGATGCTGTCACTCCAGGGAGAGCTGCATTCAAAAAAAACCCACCAGCACCATTTACCTATTCAAATTCACAAACTTGCCGCAAATTATTGTTCGTGGTTCCTTACGTCTCAACCAGTGAGGCTGAGAACAGTCTCAAAAGGGAAGGAGGAGCCTGGCACATCATGGAAAGCTGGCTGCACTGGGGCTCTGTGGTGCTGCTGCACACACAGCTAGCTAGGAGCTATCTTAGGGGGTTCTTCTATTGAAAGAGAAGGCATTCCTCAAGCGGGATCATGTTACTATTATGTACAGGGAAAAATATCCTCACTCAAAGCTTCACCTTTACCCATTGGAGTTTGTCTTCGTTCAGAAACAAGGGAGGCACAATCCATTCAACAAATATTTCTGAACTCCTGCTAAGTTCCAGTACATGATAGGTGCTGCGGGAGAGTCCACGATGAAGCTGACTTTTCTAAATCTAGGAGCATACAGCGTTGTTGGGAGGAAAGTTCATGCAGGTACACGTGCGTGCCCACACACATATCCCCCAACTGCTACAAATACAGTACCTATTAAGGTAGAGATCCTGAGGGATCTGTGAGCATGGAGGAGGAAGATGTACTAACTAGGCTCGGCTACTGCGCCAAACTACCATGCCAGTGGTTTATGCAACAAAGTCGTGGATACCTGCTCCAGGTAATCCGGGGTTGTTCTCCATTCACTCAGGGACCTGAGCTGATGGCAGCATAATACTCTTGTAGCTGCCTCATTGGAACCATGTGGCTCCTGAGGTTGCTGTAGCAGGAAGGAAAGAAGGGCTGAGCATGGGCTTTTCATGACCATATCCTGGAAGTGTTCACATGGTTTTTTTTCACATTTTATTGGTCAAAACAAGGGAGGCTGGGACATGCAGGGGACCATGCATGTAACAGCAGAGTCACTCTATTGATCTGCCACAAAACTCATGAGGTCCCACTGTGTGTCTGCTTCTAGGTACTTGCCCAAGGGAGCAGAGGGTTTATGAAAGAAAGAGCTTCTTGACTGTGCCTTGAAGAAATCATAGGTTTTAAATTGGAAGAAATAGATGGAGGAAAAGCAGGAAATTCCATCACAGATACCTGTGAAAAAGGGGTGGAGAGAGGGAGGGACAGAGCAGGTTTGGCAAATGGGGAAGGATCTGATCTCTTAGAGATCTCAGGGCTGTGCATGGGGTCAGATCACAGAGTGCTTTGACTATCATAGTCAAGGGTGGGTTTTGTTTCCCAGGCAATGGAAGCCTGTTGAGTTTTGTTCAAAGAAATAGCATCATAATCATCAATGTTCTAGGAGCCACCATTTAGTCAGTGTGTCCCATATATACTAGGCTCCATTCTGAGAGCTTTACATGGATTATATCATTTTTACCCTCATAGTAACCCTCGGGGCAGGTGCTTTTCTTATACCCATTATACAGATGAGGAAACGAAAGTTCAGAGTTTAAAGAACCTTCCCAAGATTACACTGCTAGCAGATAGTGGAGAAAACCCTATTTCCGTGAAAATAATTTAGAATTCGGTAGATTCATTGATATTATCATGCTTATTGGCATTATTAAAAACAAAAACAAAAGCACTGTTCTGGTTTCATGTTTTAAAAAGACCAAGAGCCTGCTAAGAGTCTTGTGTAATAAGATAAAAATGTGTATGCTGTGACTTTTTTTTGCTTCTTGAGAGGGAGTCTGCTCTCCAAGTCTGGAGTGCAATGGTGTGATCTCAGGTCACTGCAACCTCTATCTCCCAGGTTCAAGTAATTCTCCTGTCTCAGCCTCGTGAGTAGCTGGGACTACGGGTGCATGCCACCATGCCCGGCTAATTTTTGTATTTTAGTAGAGATGGGATTTCGCCATATTGGTCGGGCTGGTCTCAAACTCCTGACCTCAGGTGATTACACCCGCCTTGACCTTTCAAAGTGCAGGGATTACAGGCATGAACCCCTGTGCCTGGCCTATGCTGTTGACTTTTATTTCTATTTTTATTTTTATTTTTTTTGAGACGGAGTCTTGCTCTGTCGCCCAGGCTGGAGTGCAGTGGCGCGATCTCAGCTCACTGCAAGCTCCGCCTCCCGGGTTTACGCCATTCTCCTGCCTCAGCCTCCGGAGTAGCTGGGACTACAGGTGCCCGCCACCTCGCCCGGCTTGTTTTTTCGTATTTTTAGTAGAGACGGGGTTTCACCATGTTAGCCAGGATGGTCTCCAGTGAACACTAACTTTAATAAACCCCTATGTCTGGACGGAAAAGATGAACAAAACAGACTGCCAGAAGGAACAAATGAAGGTAGAAAGTGAGTTTGAAGGCTAATTAATCAGCCAGGGGCATCTCCATTTTGCTTTGGAAATGAGCCAAGCAATTTACATTACAGAGCCAAGTCCAATTAGCACGTGACTTTGCCCGATGAATGATGGCTTGTTTCTGCACACCTTTTTCCCCCCACATTAGCAGGGAGCTTGGGAACTGCCCTTCTGGAAGGATCAGAGACTGTGAGTTGTATGTTCTGTGGCCTGCTGTCCCTCTGGGATGTGATTATCAGAGATAAAAATGCTCTCCTTCAGCTTTATTGTGCAGATAGGGAAGCTATGTATTCTGAAAGGGGGTCTTTTCGTTCACGTGGCTTGATTTGGCAAATGCATTAGAAAAGCTACGAATTGAGGCAGGGCAGGAAGAATTTGTGAAATGTTTGTAGGTGTTTGGGAAGCAGCCCCGGGGCACCCGATTCTTCACCGCTATGGTGGTGGCATCTGTAAGCAGAGCAGGCCACTGGTGACATCCAGCTGAGAAGTGATTTTTCTGTCCTTAGTCCCCTTCTACTATTTTTTTTTTATTTCAACATTTATTTTAGATCCAGGGGGTACATATGCAGGCTTGTTACATGGGTGTATTGTGTGATGCTGAGGTGTAGTGTACTGATCCTGTTATCCAGGTAGTGAGCGTAGTACCCGATAAGTAGTTTTTCAGCCCACATCTGCTCCTTCTCTCCTGCCTCTAGAAGTCCACAGTGATGACTGTTACCATGTGTATGGCCATGTGAGCTCAATATTTAACTCCCATCCCTTGCTATCAAGGCAGAGAGAACACACAGATGCTTCATATATTGCCTTAAAAACATTAAATTAAAACCTTTTTTTAAAGTATAATGTATACACAGAAAAGAACAAAATCAGTAAATTTTTCAAAACCCAATACAATACTATAACCAGGACCCAGATCAAGGATAGAAAGTTTTACCAGCAGAACATTTTACCAGCCCCAAGAAGCTCCTCATGTGTCCTCTCCCAGTCCTTACCTTTACCAAGGGCAATCACGATCCCAGCTTCTCACACCATAGAGCAGTTTTACCTGCCTCACAACCCCTATTAATGGAATTCATTTTTTTTTTTTTGAGATGGAGTTTTGCTCTTGTTGCCCAGGCTGGAGTGCAATGGCATGATCTCGGTTCACTGCAACTTACGCCTCCTGGGTTCAAGTGATTCTCCTGACTCAGCCTCCTAAGTAGCTGGGATTATAGGCATGCGCCACCACACCTGGCTAGGCTAACATTTTGTATTGTTAGTAGACACAGGGTTTCTCCGTGCCCAGCCTGGAATTCTTTACATATGCACTCTTTTATGCTCGGCTTGTTTCATCCAACATCCTTTTGTGAGATCCACCCACACAGTTGTAGTTCATTCATTCTGATGACTGTGTGGTATTCCACCGAAAACCAACTCCCAATACATTCTACTGTTGATGGGCATTTGGATGAATTTCAGTTTGGCATTATCAGGAAGGATGCTGCTATGAACATTCTAGTTCATGTCTTTTGTCAAATACACACTTGCATTTCTGTTGGGTATCTACCTAGGAATAAAATTGCTGGTTTTGACATTCTCTGCATGTAACAAATACTCACACGCACTTCATAAATATGTAAAATATTCTGTATCAATACAAAATTTGCTGGGCTTGTATATGTCTGGCTTCAGTTGAGACAGCTGCTTTTCTGAGGTGGTTTTAGAAATCAACATCAGCAGTGGGCTCTGGTTGCTCCAGATCCTCATTGACACCTAGTGTTTTCCAAGTTATGTGTATTTTTTGGTTCTGCAGCAGGGTTATTCTCAAAGAACCAGGAAAGATTAGGCCTGGTGTAAGAGTAATTTGATTCAGTTAATGTCCTGAAGAGGAAATCCACAATCCACACTCCAAAGGCCCCAGCAAATGATGTTGGTAGTGTCACCACAATTGTTTATAAGCTCCAGTCACCCTGGCCTCCTTGAACAACACAGGTGTCCTGGGAAACCCTTCTAGAGACAAATTTGTGCAGACAACTGAGAGATTAGCCAATGGCTGTGTTTCTGCAGCAGTGATCCCACCTTTTCCCCTCCCCATCCTTCTTCCCTCCTGCAAGGCCACCACCGAAGGCTCACAATGAAGCCGACTTCTACGTCTAAATCCTAATAATAACTCAGCATCTCCGCTGTCTGCCCGACAGCCAGAGCCCACTCTCCTGGCGTGCACAGCGCCTTGGTCTGCTTGCCAAGATGGAGCACAGTGAAGCTTCCACATAATCATTTCCAAACATTAAAATGGCCCCATTGTCATTACAGCAGGGAGATTGAATTCGCCTCATCAAAGCGGAGTGTGACAGGTGACTCAATAGGACAGTGCCAAGCGCAGAGGCAAGAAGATTAGCAGGGCACTGATATCATTATTTCCGCCTATCACAGATTCGGCAGGGAGGCAATTGTAATTTCTGGGCTTATTAGTCTACATTCGGAGGGAAAAACCGAGTGATAAAACTCACGGTGACAGCTAGGCATTTGTGCAGCAAGTGCTGTCACGGTGACACTTAGAAAATGCCAATGTGGCTACGTACTCATAATCCTCACTAATAGAGGTTAAAGCCGGGCACAAAGGCACCCTTATCAGTGATCAGTCCACTAATAACATTTGCATTTTTAAGTTAAATATAGTAAGTAAAGGAGTAAGTCGTTCTTTGCAGTTGGGACAATTAATTTCACACTGGAATTAGAAAGCAAAGCCAAAAATTTCTAGCTGCTCTTATCTCTTCAATCACTTGCAAGAATCCTCCTAGGAAAGAGATGAGTGAACGGTGTTAAGAACAATGTTACCCGCAGTATCTATTGCCTGTGAAACCGTCAATAGGAGAACATCACTAAACTCCTGAAATTAGATTTCTGCCCCCCCCTCCAACCAAGAGACAATGCGGCTCAAGGACTTAAAACTAACAAATGCAGCGGAAAATATCTTCGCATGCTTAACATATTCCTGTCTTAACGCTTCCTATTTTGCCAGCCGGAGGTATATTAAATCACGTAATCCAAAATCCAAGAGCTGGGGAGGGAAAGGCCGTATAACTGTTGGCAATGGAGACGGATTGCCGCCTATTCTAAGAGCCACTTCCAGGAAAAGCTTTCCTAGCCCCGCTGATTTGCATAAATCTCTCTAATTAATATGTGTCCATATAGGCATTTTTCATGGATTGGCAATGAAAAAAATTCAGAGAATTTTATTTTTGGAGATCATACGAGAATGATATTTTCATGGCCAAACCTTTCCCTAGAATGGGGAAAATATTAGAATTCTAATTTTATTTTGTTGGAAACATATTACAGGTGGCAAGCCGTTACTTTCTCACATTTAAATAAGACACCAATTAAGAAGACTATGTAATTCAATTCTTGAGTGAGTGCCACTGAATTCAATTTGTTTCAGGTCAATGAATGCAACGCAAAGTTATTAACGAAAAGGTCAGGAGCTGCGTAGAAAGCGTACACACAGGATACAACAGGGATAATTAGTACACATTTCAAACGTGCTGTTGTGCTGGCATATGGTGGAGAAAATCTTAACAGGATTAGATGCTGATAAATTTTTAAGTCTGTCTTTCCTCCCCACCCACTTCATGAAGAAGGCTTGAGTTGGCTTCTCTGTCTCTCTCCATCAATGCCATAGATTAAACGCACAGTAGTTTGTTCTGAAGGCCACACCCATCCATAAGCAGCCATGAGAATCCCCGCTGCTCAGAGCAGGGTCTAAATTAGGAGTCTTGGACTCCATGTTGAAAAGAGTTCTGGTAAGGCAGGTGCCACCCACGCCTGTCCCTCTTCTGAGTTCAGAAATCCAATCTCCCAAATTTACCACAGGAGGCCAATGGGAAAGGGCAGGGCATGCATGATTCAGAGCGTTATTTTGTGTGGGAAGGAGGAATGTGGGCCAGGAAGATTTGCATTTCCAAACTTTCCAGACACTGTTTAAAAGCCTCTGTAAGTAGAGCACGTGGAGAGACACAGGGATACATCCAGAGGGAGCACCAAGCCCTTCCTGCAAGCACAGTGCCTGTGGCTCCCAAAAGGCATAAGTCACCTTCTGCAGGAAGAGGAGAGTGGCAAAGCCTGCCAGGGCCCTACATGATCCCCTGCAGTCCTCACCGTCGCCTCTAACAACTAACAGGGCCATGAGGAGTCTAGTGGATCAATTCCCCAGGGTGCCCGCTATACGTGCCCCTGCTGGCTGGCATCCCTGGCTTGTCTCACTTCTCCGCTCCCCACCAGGATTTCCTTGTCACCTCCTTCAGAAACTACCTGCACTCTCCTTCTCTCAGGGTCTGTCTCTGGGGAAGTCCCATGACGGGATAAGAAGGAAACCCAGAAAAAGGAAGAGAGAAGCTGTGGCTGACCCTCAGCCCTGGTGTGGGAGCGGTCAACCAGCTGCTATGCCAAGTACAGCATGTTCTTAACACAGATTGGTTCACTGGGAAGGGGCCTCTCCACTGGAAGCTCCAGGACCCCAACTGGCTTGATTCCTACCGCACCGTGAATTGGCTCCTTCCTCTCCCTGCCTAACTTCCCCTCTCCCCAACGTGTTTCCTCGAATCTCCTACCAAGTAAGCTACTTGCACTTTTTTGTGGACAGAATTCGTGTGCTCTCCCAAATTCATAGGTTGAAAGCTAATCCCTAATGCAATGGCATTTGGAGGTGGGGCCTTTCGTAGGTGATTAGGTCACAAGGGCTCCATCCTCACGAGTGGGATTGTGTCTTTATCAAAGACACCCTGGAGAACTCCCTCTCCCCTTCTGCCATGTGAGGATGCAGTGAGAACACGGTCTTCCGTGAGCCTTACCAGAACCAGAGTCTGCCCACACCTTAACTGTGGACTTCCCAGCTCTCAGACTGAGAAATAAATTTCTGTTGCTTATAAGCCACCCAGTCTTTGATGTTCTGTTACAGCAGCCTGAGTTGACTGAGAAACACCCGAATTCAGGTCTGCTCAGAATCTGCTTCTGGGAGAATCCAAATAAGGCAGTAGTCAAGGGTGGCCTCAAGAGCTCGAACACCCCACATCCTTCTCACAATCATGCCAGTCTGTCATTTTAAAAGTAAAATCTCATAAAACAGCCTTTCAAATAGTTATAAAATATTTATCAGCCTCTGTGTACAAATACTACAAAAAATCACAAACAACCTATTTCCCCTGCCTGAGATCATAGAGGGAGCAAAGAAAAACATGAACAGAAATTCGATTTTCCCCTTTGACAAGATGTTATCTATAAGGCCACTGTAGATACAAATGAATGAGAAATACAAAACCAGAATATAAGGCTAGTACCTGTTGCTGACACATGGCTGGGGTATTATCTAAAAAAACAACTTGACTTTCATGTTTTTAGGTAGGAACCATTCAGCTAAATGCTTAATGCTAATGTAATCTAATTTCTGGCTGTGATTATGTGATACGTGCTCAGCCTTCCTTTGCACCCACTGAAGGACATTAATCTTGAGTCGGGGGAGATAAAATGACTCTTCTCTATAGTTGAGTTGAAGACCTCAGTAGTGTGGCAATTAACATGCCCATCTACATACCCAGGCACACGCAGAAGGCTGATAAACACACTCCTGTAAAGCGGACCTACCTACAACCAAAAATGGAGAAAGGTGTGCTTGGCCTGTCCTTCTCAAAATTACAGAGACGTTTGTGACATTGAGCAAGGCAATTCGTGTCTCAGTTTTTGCATCTGTGAAATGGGCATAAAAGATCTACCTTTCGGGAGCTGAATCAGCTATTGCATGCAAAATGCCTAGAACATGGTAAGCTCGCATTGATGAGGGTCATAGTTAATATTTAGGGGTTTGGGTCAAGAACTTGATTGTCAAGGCAAAAAAACTCTTCCCTTTTCAATATATATTTAATAACTTAAAAAATACATATTTAAAAATTAGAAATTACAGATAAGAAAAACCCCAATGCAATTCTATCATACCAAGAGGACTGTTCACATTTTGATTTGTATTTTCCAGATTCCTTCCTGAGCCCATATTGCCATACATATTTTAACAAATAAGAGATTGTACAATAATGCTGCACTGTAAAGTGCATTTTAAAAAATTAATAGTCTTTGTATATTAGAGCAGTTTTACCTGTACAGAAAAATTGAGCAGAAAGTATAGCATTCTCAAGTGCCCCTTTCCCACGGTTTCTCCTATTATTAACATCTGGCATTAGCATGGTACATTTATCACAACTGATGAACCAATAACTAATATTGATACACTGTTAACTAAATTCTACAAATTACATTGAGATTCAGTATTTGTGTTGTGCAGTTCTATGGGTCTGGCAAATGCACAATGTCATGAACCCACAAATACAATATCATACAGAGTAGATTCACTGCCCTAAAACTCTGTGGTCTACCGATTCAATCCTCATCTTTCCCCCCAAACACACTGGCAATCACTGATTTTTTTTAAAACTGTCTATAGTTCTACCTTTTCCAGAATGTTGTATAGTTTGTATTATACAGTGTGTAAGCTTTTCAGATTGTCATTTTTTTTACTTGGCAATATGCATTTAAGCTTCTGCCATACCTTTCATGGCTTGTTAGTTCATTTAAAATTTTTTTCTGAATAATATCCTATTGCATGAATGTATGACAGTTTGTTTATCTGTTCACCAATTGAAGAACATCTTCACTGCTTCCAAGTCTTGGCATTTATGAATAAACCTGCCATAAACATTTGTGTCCAGGTTTCTGGGTGGACATAAGTTTTCAACTCATTTGGGTGGACACCAAGGAGCACGATTGCTGGATCATACGGTAAGACCATGTTTAGCTTTATCAGAAACTGCCAAGCTTTCTTCCAAAGTGGCTGTACCATCTTCCCATTCCTACCAGCAATGAATGCAGATTGCTTTCGCTCTGCATCCTTGCTATCCTTTGGCGCTGTTGGTGTGTTGTATTTTAACCATTCTAAAAGGTGTGTAGTAGTTACTGTTGCTTTAATTTGCAGTTCCCTAATGACATATAATGTGGAGGATATTTTCATATACTTATTTGCCATCTGTATATTTTCTTTGGTGCGTTGTCCATTCAGAGTTTCTTCCCATTTTTAAAATGGGTTATTTGCTTTCTTATTGTTGAGTTTTAAAAGTCCTTTATACGTTTTAGATACAAGTCCTTCTCAGATACGTATTTTGCAAATATTTTCTTCTGGTCTATGGCTTTTTATTCTCTTTATGGGTATTTTTCATGAAGTAGAAGTTTTTAATTTTAATGAAGTCTCATTTATCAAATTTTTCTTTCAGAGATTATGCTTTTGGTGTGGTATCTAAAAAGTCACCAGGTCAGGCGCGGTGGCTCACACCCAACACTTTAGGAGGCTGTAATCCCAACACTTTAGGAGGCTGAGGCAAGAGGATGGCTTGAGGCCAGGAGTTTGAAACCAGCCTGCACAACATAGTGAGACTCTGCCTCTACAGAAAATTGTAGAGGCTAGGGAGCCTGAGGCAAGAGGATTGCTTGAGCCCAGGAGTTTGAGGTTGCAGTGAGCTATGATCACACCACTGCACTCCAGCCTGGGTGACAGAGCAAGACTATCTCATTTAAAAAAATGTCATCACCAAATCCAAGGTTACCTACATGTTCTCCCATGTTATCTTCTAGAAGTTTTCTTTTACATCGAGGCCTGGATTCATTCTGCATTAATTTTGTGAAAGATGTAGGGTTGACGTTAGGTTTTTTTTGTTTTGCTTTGTTTTGTTTTTGTTTTTGTTTTTTTGGCATATAGCTGTCCAGTTGTTCTAGCAGTATTTGTTGAAAAGATTATCTTTCTCCATTGAATTGTCTTTGCTCCTTTGTCAGAGATCAGTTGATTCTATTTGTGGAGGTCTGTTTCTGGGATCTTTATTCATTCCTTGGATCTATTTATCTTTCCCTTCAACAATACCACACTGTCTTGATCACTGTGATTTTATGGTACGTGTTGAAATCTAGTAGCATCACCCCCCCAACCCTATTCTTCTTCATGATTATGTTGGCTATTCTGGGGCTTTTGCTTTTCCATATAAACTTTAGAATCAGTTTGTTAATATCCACAAAATAACTTGCTAGATTTTGATTGGAATTGCTTTGAATCCATAGAGAGCAAACTATTTTACATATATTGACAAATTATAGATCATTTATCTTATTATTATAGAATCTCAAACATGATGAATTTTTAGGGTTCAGTATATTTCATTATATATAAGGTGATCATATAATTTATCATTCAAACTGAGATATTTTAGAGAGTAAAACAGGGATGCTAATTCCAATTGCATGGGGATAGCAGGAGTAAACTGAGACGCAAGGCTGTCATACTGGCTGGGCTCTTCTTACCTAATCTACCCTATATGGTTGGACATTTTAGTGCAAACTTGACTGTTCATTATTGCAAACAATATGGTAAGGATGAGCATCCATAAAAATGCAGTCACACACTTTTTTTGATGTTTTCATTGGGATTAATTACTAAGTACGTAATTGCTTTATCAAAATGCATGAACAACGTTTAAAAAGACCAACTTAGAAAAATAAAACCTCACTTTATTTTAGAACAAATTAGTTCAAATGTACATAAAACAGGTCAATGAAGAAAAAGATCTTTCCTATTTTTGATCTTTTAAAATACCTCTCATAGTAACCTACCATTTATTTAATAGGTACTGGAATGCTTAGAATAAAATTGCACTTTCTTGCTGGTGTTTAAGAAATATGCTGATGTTTTTGCTTTTTCTATTTTAAGATTACATTGAACTTGGTTATACCACAAGTACGATCAGAAAGAAAATAGAAACATGTAAAAATACGATGTCATTCAGGATCACTTAAAAATGGCCAACTACTGCTTTAAAATTTCATTACAAATGTATATTTGAAAGTAAATAAAACTCTTGTGTAAAGCATTTTAAAGTAAGAACTTAAAAGCTCGGGGTTCATTTTCTTTTCCTCCTCTGTTTCAAGTTCTTACTGTAACTCATTTTTGTGTCAGTAGTTTGAAAGGTATGTATATTTTATAGATGGTCTATACATATTGTAAGCACGGCAGAGGTAGCTAGCTGTTGACGAAAATCAATGTTTCCATAGCGTTTGTTGTAGTTGGAAGTCACTATCCGTGAAGGGACTACATTTCAAGCTTTCCTTACAGAGAAATGTGGGAATATGATCAACTCTCATCAATAAAGTGTGAATGGAAGTGTGGGGGTGGTGTATCACTGTGCACCAAGGCTGAGGAAGGGTGTGCTTTCACCATGCTCTTCTCTTAACATCAACTGAATAAAAACAGAGATGAGGACTTAGGAAATGGAGGAGCCACAGATGGAAGGAACTCAAATTATGGCATGGATTGGAGAAGTCAGCTAATTGTCATGCGAATAAGAAATAATTTTCCAATGTACTTTAGCCTCAATACATTTTGGGGGTGCATGTGTTACAACAGCTGTACGTCTGTTACAACAGCTTAGATTACTCTAACTGATACAGCAAGGAAACGTCCTAGAATAACACAAATCTGACACGAGAAATTCATGATTCCTTGTACCAGGATTCTTCATCAGCCAGCTGGTTGGATGTCCTTGGTGTGATGCCTCTGATTTTCAGAAAAATCCCATTCATATGTTCTGTTTGGAATTATCTATTCTTCTAGGTTGCCCTGGGAAACTCCTTTTCACTTCTACAGAACCATTTCAAACATCATCTATCCTATGAATTTTTCTGTAAGCTCTGTACCCTTTTTTTGAGCACAATTAATAATTTCTTTCATTGTGCCATTTAATTCTATTTTTGTATCTTTTGTATACTGTTATAACTCCTTGCTTAAATATGCCTCCACAACAGATATAAACAGAGAACTGAGTTCTGTAAATGCAGGAATAACATAGTATTTAATTTTGTACCACTTGAATCTAGATGGTACTTTGCTCATAGTAGGGATGTAAAAAGACTTGTAGAATGAATGAATGGCGAATGGCTCCCATATTGCTAAAGATTTATTGCTAAAGATTATTGCTAAAGATTAATCCATAAAGGTAAAGAGGGTCATTCTACAGCACTGATTTGGAATTTTAATTACTTTTGATTCCCATGGTTCCCACCTTGGGTGCAATAATTTCTGACTCCGAACAAAGGCAGCCTCAGGTGGCAGGATTTTCAGTTGGGTATTACAGTGTGCCCAAGGGAGCTGTTTGTAAGCTTAAATGTGTAACAACTCATTGAGTGAAAAGCCTTGGGAGAGAGGGGACTTGGCAGCATTGGTAACTGGGGATGCTTCAGGTTCCATTATGGCAGGCTCTGCCCTTGGCTGGGGCAGATTTCCACCATGTTTGGGAAACACACAATTACTGGCTCCCTTGAACTCAGCACCTAAGTCAACCAGCGAATGCAAGCTGGCCTATTAAAGCTGGAAGGAACCTTAATGATTAGAGGGCCCAACCCTTTTATCAAGACAGAACGATGATTTGACCATCAATGATCTCGTTTTTTACTGAGGACTTCGCCCTACCATCACCATTATGGTTATATAGGGATCCATCACGTTATTTCATGACCACAGTCGACAGTATAAAGCAAGTCAAGTAGAGTCTTTCTCTGGAAACTTTGGAGCTGAAACATCTAATCTCCTCTTGGTGGCCGGGCTTTAGGACACAAATCTTGGAAATTATCTAGAAGACAGTATTTTACTTTATGAGCCAGAGGGACACAAGAAATAAATTCACAGTAGAGAGAAGAGTAACGCAGATGTACAAAGAGGGACACATCCAAGAGGTGGAGAGAGCACCTACCTGGGGACTGAGCACGTCTCCCGAATCTAGTTGCTCCCGAGTCTGAGCACATTCCTCTCACAGCTCTAGGTTGCTGCCATTGCTTCTGTGAAACAGCCCAGGACCATTATGATACGATCCCCTTTGTATTTAAGCCAGTTCCAGTGGAGCTTCTGTCACTTGCAGTCAAAACAGTCCTAACAAACAGGCTCCACATTTTAAAGGGAAGGAAAATGATTCGGAGGAGGAAGGATGTATTTCAACACATAATATTGGATGTGCATTCTGTCCTGAGGAAAAAAGAGCATTCTCTAAATCGTAAAAGTATATGCCAAACAATAGTGCATATTATTAGTAGCTTCTCTGGAAAGACTTTACAAAAAACATTTCATTTAGAGAAACTCTTTTTCTTTTGTCTTTAATTTTTGGCGGCGGTGGGGACATGGGTGAGGAATGGTAATCTTGGAGAAACTGGGCTGACATGGCAGCTTCCGCCTGCTTTCACTCTGCCAGTCCTCCATTGTTGCCCCAAAGGCCTAGGTTCTGATGAAGTAGAGTGGACCCCTGGCCTCGTGTACATCCCTTGTGGGGCCACCAAGAAACCAGAAAGCCAATCACCATAACATCTCTTTCACCTCCTGAAGCTGGGAGGCCCAGGCCAAAGACTGATTATAATTCTCTCCAGAATCAATTAAAAGAAAGCTGTTTCTATTGTACACAGGCCTGAAATGGGAAATTGGGAAATTTCTGAGGTAGAGCCAAATGAATTTGCACATAAGCTTTGGAGTTTTGTTCATAATGCAAGGAGACTTCTTATCAGCTAAAGGAAAATAGGCACAGCTTCTCTTAAAATAAAATGAAATTTATGGACACAGGATTATAGCTGTTCTAAGCTGCCAAAAAGGCAATGTTTGTAGAACCCAAATCCTTTAGACACTCTTCCAAATCCAAGCACTACATTTTGCTGCTGATATCTGTGTTGGACCTGTTACCCCATGCACTCTGCTTCCTGCCATGTATAGTGACTGCACATCAGAGATGGCCACCATGTTTAAAAAATTCTCAAGCAAGTTCTTGTACTACGTTAGGCATCTTCAGAAGCAAATGCCAGAAAGCCACAGAGCAAATGTGAGATCATTATGGTCTTTCTTGAGACCACTGGAGAAAGGCAAACTGAAGATAACAAAACAAAACACCTCAGTGGCTTAGTCAAAAATTAATAATGAAATCTGAAAGTGTAAGAATGTACGTAGGAGACTTTTTTGTGTTCTGTGTGACATGCCCTCAGCTGAGCGCTGATTTTGGCGATGGCAGACATCTCCTAAGTATGTGTTACTCTCTTACTTCAATGACCTATCACAAAGGTCTGTTTGCCTTGTTATGTTCTCTGGAGCCGTGTAAGCTTGCTCAGTCACAGGTGCCCCAGGAAGGTTGGAAGCAATACCTCCTGGGGTAATCCTAAAACAATGGCTGAAAGCAGTTAAACTATGGATTTTCCAACTTCTAGTCTTTTGAAGGGATGATAATGAAGTGCATTCTATAGGATTTACCAGCAGAATTGAGCCTCAGTTGCCCACAGCAGTAACAAGCTTAATAACATATGTTTAACTAGATTTTCCTCTTCTATAACACTTCCCACCTGCCTTCCCTGGAATCACCTCCCAAATTAACCATCAGTGCCCAAGTCCCTAAGTAAGACTCTGCTTTAGTGGGGTTCACACTAAGACGGTATATAAATCTAGCCCTTGTTTTCATGACCATATCATTTCAGACTAACTTCCTGCTCCTTGGTAAGGATCTTGGTAAGATCCAGTTGCCCCAAAGACACACTTCCATTGTTATATGCAGATGCTTATTATTCTTTTACCTCTACATCACCAGGTGAAACTGTTCTATATAGAAAGCTTCCATATAAAGCTCTCATTATTTACCCAAGACTGTGTTGCATGAACCTCAGTGTGGAATATTCCTTTGGTAATATTAATAGAACAGCTACTTATTTAATGAGAGCTGCTGCGTGTTGGCCCTTTACTGTATATATTTTTTTGGAATGTCCCTGCAAGGTAGCAGTCCCGCTTTTCAGGTGATGTTGAAGATTATCTGGCCAATGGGTGGGAGAGTGGAAATCCAGCACAGATATATATGGATCCAAAGTCTATGTTCTTTCTATGGATGTAGACTTTTTGAGTTTCTCTCACTTTCTTCTACAAACTTTACCTTTCATCTGTTTTTCAGTCAATTAGACTATCATGACCATTCGCTATGGCAACTGTGCACTAGGAAAAAGGAAATACACAGATCTTTACAGAGCTATTTGATATAGAACTGAGCTGACATGGATACTAGGGGACCCAAAACAACATTATGGGCTCCTATTAGAGTGGATTTTATGGAGGTCATATGACAAGTGGAATTCTGAACAAGTCGATCTCACAGTGTGTCCAACGAGGCCTCACACTCAGATGCATAATTAGGATGGCAATCATTAGCAGCTGAAAGAATCCTCACATTGATTCCCTGTCACGTGGATGAAGAGGTATTATGGAAGGAGGGGCCGAGTAAAATCCCCTTACGCCGCTCCTTCCCTGTCCTGGCCAAAGTAGTACATCAGAAAAACATATCTCAGGAGGCATTGTGCCACTCTCAAAGACTTTAAGAATGAAATGTTGAAAGCATTCCCTCTAAAAATTGGAACAAGACAAGAATGGCCACTCTTACTGCTCCTATTCAACATAGTACTGGAAGTACTAGCCAGAGCAATAAGGCAAGAGAAAGAAACAAAAGGCATTCAAATTGGAAAAGAGGAAGTCAAATGATCTCTGTTTGTTGATGACATGATTGTATGCCTGGAAAACCCTAAAGACTCTTCCAAAAGATTTCTAGACTTGATCAATAAGTTCAGTAGTTGCAAGATACAAAAATCAATGTACAAAAATCAGTATACCAGTAACATCCAAGCTGAGAACCAAATCAGGATGCCATCTGATTTATAATACACACATACACACACACACACACACACGCACAATATCCAGGAACACATTTTACCAAGGAGGTAAAAGACCTCCTAAAGGAGAACTACAAACCACTGATGAAAGAAATCATAGATGACACAAATGGGAAAACATTCCAGGCTCAGAGATAGAAAGAATCAATATCATTAAAATGACCACACTGCCCAAAGCAATCTACAAATTCAAAACAATTCCTATCAAATGACCAACGTCATTTTCACAGAATTAGAAAAAAAACTATCCTAAAGTTTATATGGAACCAAAAAAGGACTCCAAATAGCCAAAGCAATCCTAAGCAAAAATAACAAATTTGGAGGCATCATGTTGCCTGATTTCAAGGCATTATACTATTAAAACGGCATATAAAACTACAACAGCATGGTCCTGGTACAAAAATAGACACATAGATCAATGGAACAGAATAGAGAACCTGAATATAAAGCCACATACCCACAACCAACTGATCTTCTTCAAAGCTGACAAAAATAAACAATGCAGAAAGGATACCCTATTCAATAAGTGGCACTGGAAAAACTGGTTAGTTAGCCATATGCAGAAAAATGAAACTGGAACCCCATCTCCCACCATATACAAAAATTAACTCAAGATGGATTAAAGACTTCAGTGTAAGACCTAAAACAATAAAATTCCTGGAAGAAAACATAGGAAAATCACTTCTGGACATTGGCTTAGGCAAAGAATTAATGATGAAGACTCCAAAAGCAAATGCAATAAAAACAAAAATAGATAAATGGCCATGCTTCCTCTTCACCTTCTGCCATGATTGCAAGTTTCCTGAGGCTTCCCCAGCCATGCAGAACTGTGAGTCAATTAAATCTCTTTTCTTTATAAATCACCCAGCCTCAGGTATGTCTTTATAGCAGTGTGAGAACAGACTAATACACACATATATGTCAACTGGATGAGGAAATGATGAAGACTACCCCCCCACTCTTTCATTCTTTGTTTAACTGAAAAAAGTGATTTTTTAATTCACCAGTTATTTTTTTTCCAAATGTCTTGTAAATAATCGTCAAATGTACACATGGACATACAGTGTGGAATGATAGATGATGGAGACTCAAAAGGGTGAGAGTGGGAGAGGGACAGAAGATGACAAACTAATGGGTGCAATGTGTGTGTTTCTAGCAATGGATACACTGAAAGCCCTCAGTCCTTGGCTGTAGTGAATGGTTTAGTTGGTTGATTAGGGGTCTGGAGAGAATAAAATTGGAAAAAGGAAGACAAAGGCATTTGGGTGTGAGTAAGTGAACTGACCTATGGCAGTGGGTGGGGGATGCTGTGTCTTATTCTAATGCTCTGAGAGATGGGCTCTTCCTAATGGATGACTCATCCTGTGAATATCCCCTAACTTCTTTCCTAGGCTACTCCAGTATTTCTGAAATGGGCTCCTGAGTAGATGACCACGGTGGCGGCGATGGAGGCCCTGTGTGTGCCTTCTTGCCAAGATGGTGCTAGCTTCTGCCACTGTCGAATGCCCAACCTGCCAGCAGAAAAGACAGACGTTGCACTCTAAGCATAGTACCATCCCTCAAGGATATCAGCCAGCCATTAGATACCAGGTTGATTACATCAAACACCTTTCATCCTGAACTGGGAAACAATTTGTTCTTACTTGAATTGACACTACTCTGGATCTATGTTTGCCCTGTTTGAACTCAATGCCTTTGTCAACACCACTCTCTCAGGGTTTACAGGATACCTGATTTACTGACATGGGGCTCTGCACATTGTTGTCTCAGATAAGGGACCATTCAGTGGAGAAGGAAATGTGATAATAGACAAGTGACTATGGGATCCACTGGTCCAACCGGAAACAGCCAGCCTAATAAAATGACAGAATGGTCTGCTAAAGGCTTAGCTAAGTCACTAGCTCAGGGATGTATCTTGTGGAATTGGGATACTATTGTCCAGGAACCATTATATACATTAAGCCAGTGACCAATCTAGGGTGCTATGACCCTGTAATTAAAATTCGTTGGTCAGGAAATCAAAAATCATTAGTATGATTGGTCCTTCTTTGTATCAGTCCCAGTAATCCACTTTCAGATGTTGTACTTCCCATCTCCCAACTGTTTTCTCTGAATTAGAGGTCTTGGCTTCAGGAAGGGGAATACTTACACAGTAGAACAAAGAAAGAGATCCACTGAACGGGAAACTAGGAATCTGGTTATTTTGGACTCTTCATGCTGGTGGACAAACACAGGAGTTATTGTTCTGGTGGTGGTAATCAGCCCTAATGCCTCTGAAGATCTTTGTTACACTGGGGTGTCTCTTGGTGTTTTTATGTCCAGAGGTAGCTGTCGTTGTAGCAGCTCATTAAGGGTGAAGCCACCGTAGACTTCCTTCAGTGATGAACGTCTGGGTCACAAGCAAGCCACCTAGACTTTCCGACGTACCAACTGAGGGTTAAGAAAATCTGCATTCGTAGATCCCAGTGGACTGAGGGATGGACTGTATTGGTCATATTTCTCTGTTTACATTTTCTTTGGCCATCTTTTATTCTAACCAGCGATGTGGCAACCGCCTGCATGCAGCAGTAACAGAAAAGGACCATGCCTTAGTTGCACCACTGCACCACTTCTATCTCACTTTCTGCTTGGGGCACAGAAGATCTGTGGGAGTCCTCTCAGCAAACCTGGGAAAACCTGGAAATGCTGAGTTCTGGACGCCCTTGACCTGTTGGGGGATGAAAGCCTGTGGATAAATGCTTCCCTCTGCTGTCCCTTGGGGGCCTAATTTTTGAGGTTGAGTAGAGCCCCACTGCCTTTGTTTAATGCATACTGCACTGGCTTTCCTTGTTTCACTGTTCCCAGCCCCTGCTCTCTTCCTTGGGAGCACTTCCCAAAATGAACTATCTGCACCAAGCCCTTGTCTCAGGTTCTACTTTCTACAGGAAGCCAGGTCAAGATAAAAAACCGCTCCTCTCTCTTTTTCTTACTCTATCAGGTTTGGATAGAGCTGATCCCTCTGCTCCACCAGACTTAGGATACACAAACCATGCATTCCCTTCCCATTGCCACAGTAATTGTTTGAAGGAATAATCTAGACATTTCTTCATTCATGGGGTAAATATCTATTGCCAGAGCACTGTGATAGGCTCTAGGAATTCAGCAGTGAACAAAACAAAAACAAATTCTTTCTCTTATATTCTAGTGGTGGGGGCAGCAGACAAATTAAGAAAAATAATAAGCCCATCATGTATGAGGTGCTGATGAATACAATGAAGAAAAATAAAGATAGACTGGGATAGGGCTTGACGGGCATAGCTATTTTGGATAAAATTGTCAGGGAAGGTCTGGAGACCTTTGATAAAGAGACATCTGGCCAGGTGCGGCAGCTCACGCCTGGAATCCCAGCACTTTGGGAGGCCAAGGTGGGTGGATCACCTGAGATCAGGAGTTTGAGACCAGCCTGGCCAATCTGGTGAAACCCCGTCTGTACTAAAAATACAAAAAATTAGCTGGGCATGGTGGTGGGTGCTGGTAATTACAGCTACCCAGGAGGCTGAGACAGGGGAATCACTTGAACTCAGGAGGCGGAGGTTGCAGTGAGCTGAAATCATGCCATTGCACTCCAGCCTGGGTAACAACAACAACAAAAATACAGACATCTGAGCATAGACCTGAAACAAGTGAGTGAGTAAGAGAAGTAGATCTGGGAAATTACCTCAGGCAGAAGGAATGATAAGAGCAAAGATCTGGAATTGGGAGCACGCTTCATATCCTGGAGGACTAGGAAGGAGGCCAACAGTAAGAGTGGGTTGAGACAGGCAGGCAAAGCCAGGCCCTGAGGTCATGGGAAGCTGCTGGTCAGATCAGGCAAGGCTTTGGGGAGGACTTGGGTTTTATTGTGTCCTAGATGGAAGCCACTGGAAATTTTTGAACAGAGGAGTGATGTGATCTGACAAGGTTTGAAAAAGTCACTCCCGGGGTTGTATAAATAGTAGACTGTAGGCCGGGCATGGTGGCTCATGCCTGTAATCCCAGCACTTTGGGAAGCCAAGGTGGGTGGATCACGAGGTAAGAAGTTCGAGAACAGTCTGACCAACACAGTGAAACCCTGTCTCTTAAAAATACAAAAATTAGCCAGGTGTGGTGGCGCATGCCTGTAATCTCAGCTACTCAGGAGGCTGAAGCAGGAGAATCGCTTGAACCCAGGAGGCAGAGGTTGCAGTGAGCTGAGATCGTGCCACTACACTCCAGCCTAGGTGACAGAGTGAGACTCCATCTCAAACAAACAAACAAACAAACAAAAAAACCACAAAAAAACAAAACAGTAGACCGTAGTGGTCAAGGATGACAATTAAGAAGACCAACTAGGAGGCTATGGCCGGGCTGCAGATGAGAAGTAAGGGTGACTTAGGTAGCAGAGGCTGAGTGGTGGAGGCGGTGATAATTTACCAGATTCAGGATCTAATTCGAGGAAAGCTGACATGATTTGCTGACAGTGCAGGATGTGATAAATCAGAGAGGCATCGAGATGGTAAGCTAAAGATACTGATTCTAAAATTTGTTGGAAGTGTTGGGATTGCTAACTGTGAGAAAAGTGTAGGCCTGGGGGCTTCTGAGCCCAATCCATGGAGGAGGTTCCTAGAATGAAACCAAAACAGAAGCCACCAGAGCTGAGCTGTAGAACGACCCTGGGTCCATCCAAGTTCAAAGCCACATCTGTTAATGTGGGTCTCTTTTTCTTAATCCAGTTTGAGTGGGTTCACTTTATTAGTAACCATCTGAAGACAATGAGTAGTAATGCCTCAATTTCTGACAAATAAGTCAATTATTGAGCAGATGATTTATGAGAATTAAGAGAGAAACTATAGTTATTAAGAGTCTATTGAGATGTGCAAACATGTTGACAAATATTCTTTTCTCTTTTGTAGGATTTAATAGGTTACCTCAGGGGGATTCTGTACATAGAGTACAACCTGGATTTACCCTAATGTTAGACAGGCACTTGCGACTGAGAGGGCTTTCTCTGACATTATCAAAAGGTCAGGTGCTCTCTCTATCATACTTGCAAGCTTGAGTACTCATAAGGCCAAGCAAGGAGTGGTAAATGAGCATAGCAGGTACACAGACAATAGAGAGTGGTGGGGTCTGTGGCAAATTGCATAGTAATAAATAATAGAAAGGCAATACAATAGCATTAGTTTAAATATATTTCCTCCCATGAGATGGAGACTATCTCTCTGGGACTAATACTCATCTTTTTATAAACTTATAATTGGAGCTTGATAAATGTTTTTTGAGTGAATGAATGGAAACAGTGGGCCCAGAAAGCATTTGAATTTCTAGAACTCAGGTCATTAGCTCTGCCCTTATCCTCAGGATCTGTATGTTGATTCATCAGCTCAGTTTCAGAAAGAAGTAAGATTTCTCCCCAACATCCTTTGATCATAGAATAATAATGACACAGAATAGCTTTCTTTTCATTTTCTACTTTAACAGAATTTCAGATTTACAGAAAAGTAAGAACAGTACAAGGAATCAAAACCACAATGAGATACGAATGTACACCCCCTAGGATGACTAGAATAAAAAAGACAGAAAATACGTGTTGATAAGAATGTGGAGAAACTGAGACCCTCACAGTACATGATGGGAATGTACACTGGGGCAGCCACTTTGGAAACAATTTCCACTTCCTCAGAAGGTCAAAGATAGAGTTACCATATGACCAGCAATCTCACTCGTAGGTATACGCCCAGGAGAAATCAAAATGTATGTCTACAAAAACATTTGTGTGTGGATGTTCATAGCAGTATTATTTGTAATAGCCCCAAAGTGGAAATTGATGAAGGGCTAAACAAAATACAATATACCCATACAATGAAATATTATTCAACAATAACAATAAGTGAAGTGCTAACGTAGCTACAAACCTTGAAAACATTACACTAAGTGAAAGAAGCCAGTCACAAATGACTACATATTGCATGATTCCATTTGCATTCAGTATCCAGAAGTGGCAAATCTATAGAGACCAAAGTTGGTTTGTCGTTTGTGATATTGACAGTTTTGAAAAGTATGGGTCATCTATTTTACAGAACATCCCTCAGTTTGGGTTTGTCTGATGTTTCCGCCTGACTGTGTTGGGGAGATACACGTCGGGCAGGAAGACCCCCGGAAGACTGCTGTGGAACCCCTCTCAATGCATGCTATTAAGAGGTGCATGATGTCAAGTTGTCCCATGACTGGTGATGTTAGCTCTGATCACTGGGCCACCATGCTTCTTTACTTGAATTGACTGTTTTTCCATTTGTAATTAATAAGTATCTTGCAGCAGCTTTCCAGAGGCTGTGTAAATATCCTTAGTATAGGACCTTTTGGTCATGGAAGCTATGCAGACCATGAGTCCAATCAGAAGTGAGGGAAGGCCAGGTGTGGTGGCTCATGCCTGTAATCCCAATGCTTTGGGAGGCTGAGGCAAGAGAATCTCTTGAGGTCGGGAGCTCAAGACAAGCCTGGGGAATATAGTGAGACACCTCTCTCTACAAAGGATTTTAAAAGTAAGTCAGACATGGTGGTGCATGCCTGCAATCCCAGCTACTCGAGAGACTGAGGTGAGAGGATTGCTTAAGCCCAGGAGTGCGAGGTTACAGTGAGCTATGATTGCACCACTGCACTCCACCTGGATGACAGAGTGAGACCCTGTGTCTAAACAAACAAACAAGCTAAAGGAAGTCGAAGATTGAGGAAGCTTCTCCTGACTTGCCCTACCTTCCTCTTACCCACTGGGATTCTTCGCCCTTTCAAGAAAACAACAGAAACATTAATGCTCACTTAGAAGAGGGCTCTCAGCTTCGACCATAGTAGACAGTGAAAATCATTGTCACTGCAGTTAAATGCTTCCCCTCTAGACTGACAATTACTTGAAGCTTGGATGGTCATTTTGCCTTTGTGGCTTTTTCACCTTACCCTAACCTCTTCCCCTGGCAAAGTCCTACCCTTCCCTCAGGTCCTGGCATAAACATCACTTTCTCAGGGCTGACTTTCTGGACACAAGTGCCCATCCCAGACTGGATGGGCTCCCTGTCATCTGATCTCTGCTGCTCACTCTCTGGATCTCACGCTTCACAACGGGAAGACTGCCCTGCCCTCTGCTGCAGTCCTGGGGCTGAACATGATGCCCACAAACTCATATTTGCAGCTGGACGAATGCATGAATGAATAAATGAATGATGAGCACTTTGCCTCTCTTCCCAAGACCGATTGCATGTTGTAGGCTGAATAACTTGCCCCCTCCTCCCCCAGTGCCCATGTTCTAATTCCTGGAACTATGCGTGTTACCTTCTATGGTCAAAGGGACTTTTCAGATGGGATCAAGTTAAGGATCTTGAGATAGGGAGATGATCCTGGTTTATCTGGGTGGGCTCGATATAATCAAAAAGATCCTAATGAGAGAGAGGTAGGACATCATAGTGGGAGAAGGTGACATGAGGACAGAAGCAGAGGTAGAAGCAGAGGTTGGAGTGATGTGGCCTGGTGCCAAGGAATGCTAGCAGCCTCTAAACCCTGGAAGAGGCAAGGGAGGGACTCTTCTGGAGTCTCTCGGAATGAACCAGCCCAGCTGATACTTTAAAGACCCATTTTGAACTTCTGACCTGCAGAACTGTAAGAAAATTTATTTGAATTATTTTTAGACACTAAACACGTGGTAACTG
The DNA here is from genome assembly GCF_000951035.1 of Colobus angolensis palliatus. NCBI lineage: Eukaryota > Metazoa > Chordata > Mammalia > Primates > Cercopithecidae > Colobus > Colobus angolensis. Next base: position 7,508,536 of record NW_012112808.1, on the reverse strand, counting down.
GTTACAGCAGTAATAGGAGACTGATATGCTTGTCAAACATTGCTGGCACTTCCTGGGTGTTCAGCAGGTATTGAGGGCCATGCAAATGGGAATGACCTTCACCTGTGTCACTGAGAAGCTATTATGGGAGGTCAAAAAGATGTTTGGCCTTGTGATGACACCATGTCACATTATTAGAGAGGAATGGGCCCAGTAGAATTGCCAGAAAGAGAAAATAATCTAAGTGTGAGTAATATAGAATTCAAAGAAACGTTTTTTGAAAAAAGAATTTGTCTCAGCTTTCTTAAACTCCACTATTCGTAGGAAAGGCAGATTTAATTTACTAAAAGATAATATCAGTGTTTCATAACCATAGTTTTGTTAACATTCCCACACAGGTATAGTGATCCTGTGATATAAAGCGGTACAAAGACTTCCCGGAATGCTATCAGATCCAGCCAGAAAGAAAAGAGCCCGTCAATTTTGTGCAATGGGTTGGAGTTATGGAAGAACTCACTCCAGGCAGAGATTACGGCTCTGCGCTGATGGCCCATCCAGCGTGCGTTGTGCTCCATGATTAGATCCAATTGCTGTCTTCTCGGAATGAATCAGGAGCCATGGCTCATCTCAGGGAACCAGAGCGGAGGGCACCTTTCAGCTGAGCAAGGGGAAAAGGGTCAGTTCACGCCATTGTCCACGGTCCAGAGAAGTTGCTGAAGCGTGACTCTTTGGCAGCCATCTCTGCTGACTTGGGGCTCAAGTGTCACTGTGGTCTGAGAGGCCTGAAGGAGGCCTGGATAATCAAAATTTCTGTCCCACCTTCAGTGAAAAGATTCTGTGAAAACTGAGTGGGATTGTGTTATTGAAAACACTTAGTCAATGGGACTGTGTGATATGGGCTTGTGCACAATTTCTGCCATTGTTGTGTCTTGAGCTGTTCTTTTCTTTTTCTTTATTTCTTGAGACGGAGTTTCGCTCTTGTTGCCCAGGCTGGAGTGCAATGGTGCAGTCTCAGCTCACTGCAACCTCTGCCTCCCAGGTTCAAGCAATTCTCCTGTCTCAGCCTCCCTGCTAGCGGGGATTACAGGCGCCTGCCACCATGCCCAGCTAATTTTTGTATTTTTAGTAGAGACGGGGTTTCACCATGTTGGCCAAGCTGGTCTCCATTTCCTGACCTCAGGCAATCCACCTGTCCGGGCCTCCCAAAGTGCAGGGATTATAGGCGTGAGCCACCACACCTGGCCATGTCTGTCTTGAGCTTTTCAAGGGGGCAAAGGAGAGGTCAGTAGAAAGGAAGGAAGGTGTCCAGGAAGGGGACTCTGGTGGGTACTTAAGGTGTGAAATTTAAGGAGACACTGGCTCTCTAGGTCTGACCCTGGACTCTGGGATCCAGTGGTAATGAAGAGCCTGTGAGACTGCCTGGGTTCAAGGCGTGGCTCTATGGCCACTGACTGAGTGAATTTAGGCAAATTATTCTCAGGGTCTCAGTGACTTGTCTGTAAAATGGGCCTAATGATAGCAGCATCTCATGGAACTTGGGGGAAAAATATTCGGTGCCTAGAATAGTATCTGGTACGTAGTGAATACTCAAATATCGTAGCTTGCATCATTTTATTACCATTATCCTTAAAGGCAATTTGAGGGTCTAAAACAATTTGAAACACTAACTTTTCTCAATTAACAAGAGGCAACAGAAATAAGAGGAGGGCTGTACCCCCATAGGCTTGTAGTCAGCTGAGCTTCCTGGGAAACGGGAAAGACAGGCTGGCACTGGGGCAGGAACGGAAGCTCCTGTCTCTTGAGTGCTTTTGTTCTACCTCACTCCGGCATTGGAAACCTGGTCACAAATGCCTTGCTATTTGCTGGCCTCTGCCTTCCTCCTCATCCATCAAGGGTTCTCCTTGGCTCTCCGATCCAGTGTTCTTAGACCTTTAAAACGCCTTTATTCTGCAGCCAGTGCTGTTGGCCTTGGAGATGTCATTACTGCGCACGTAGCTGCTCTGGTGCCTACACAGTGGGAAAAACCATCAAGAGTACACAGATAAACCCAGGCTGCCAACTTCGCACACTCAGCAAGTTCCCTCTGTGGACAATTAGGGCCAAAAGACAAATATTGACACATTAGACTATTTCCTCATTTATTTTCTGTTGATTGTCTGGGCAATCTGATGGGGCAAAATTCCACTTTTCTGATAACTGATTCTTGGCTAATAGAAACAAATAAAGTAAAGGCTTCTGTCCACAACGGGTTGAGCAGGCCCATTTTGTGGAACTGCTAATCGGATTAAATGGACTCCCAGCTCTATTTGCAGCTACCAAACTCCCTCGAACACTTTCCACATCGCTTTCCACATCTAAAGGGTACCCATCATGGTGGCGCTCTTGCTGTTGAAATCAAATGGAGAGGAGCACGCAAAGGCTTGAAACTGCAGCAAAGCCTTCTCCGAGTGAACAAAGTACAGGGATGAGGAGAAATGCATGCCGAGTCCTCCCAATTAAGTGAACAGACAGAGAAAGTGGTTCCGGTCAATGGGCTGCAGAAAGCTATTTTCCTCCTTAGAAACACATTTTTTCCCTATTTTTCTTCTTCTTTTTTTTTCTAAACTGATAACAAAGGAGAGTAGTGAAAGTGTAGACTTCCGCTACTGTGATCCGCACATCTCCCGAAAAACCAGAAGTCCTGCAAAAGTCATCCTCATCGAGCATTCTGGGGTGCAATGCATCTTTCTGATTTTGCCAATTTATCTAGAAAATATTACAATTTAATCTATGTTAATAAAAGACCAACAGGGTAACAACGCCTGTGTTTTTATGTGTCTGGCTGGCGTCTATTAGCATTTAAATCTGCATCCATTACATTAGTCCCTTAAAATAAACACAAACATTTATGCGAGTGACAATTCGAGTTAGTCTTAGTCAGTCTTAAATAATGTCACTCAACACGGTATTTGGACCAAAGCCTGTGAATCATGAGGTATATTTTTGCCTACAGTCTGATAATTTTCAAAGCTATTGGCAACCTGGGAATTTTCCTTCCTTATCACCAGGGCTCAGCTAACTTCACTAAGACTAATCAGGCCGGGAATCATTCATTCAAGGATTGCATGATCATGTTTTTCTTTAGCTGTGACAGCTGCCTCAGCCACATTAGCAATGCAGATTAGCCAGCCTAATAGGTTAATGCAGAACACGCGAAAATTAGGTTTAATCCCCAGTGAAATAATCTAACATTTTCACATTTCTTGATGTTGGGATAGACATTGCTGGTGACTCAATTAGGTGTAATGTAGATCAAAGCAAATTTACCTTCTGGCTGAACCTTCCCGATAGTTTAGACAGAAGAATATAGCAAGGGCCCTCTACTAATTGGTGAATAGCTGTGGGGAAAATTGCATTAGGAACATGTAGGATGTGAGCAGAACTCTTTGGCCGAGGACAGACAATTGACATATTTTGCAAATATCCACATCTCTCACTTTGCCGTGCCTCCCAATGATGTTGCAGCTCAGCGCAGATGCGAACACCTTGTATACCAACCCATTCATCCTTTGGGCATAACTGCGATAAATGGGAACGCACACACATACACACACACGCTCTCTCTCTCTCTCTCAATCCATACCTTTTTCATGTCCTGTCCAGGAGTATCACAATTGTGTTCTCAATGGGCCTGCATTGTAAGAGGAATAGAAAGAGAACGAGAGGGTGTCTAATGTTTTCATTCTGGTGAATCGCATATCAAACACCCATCTCTTTCAATCATAAAGGGAAGGACACAAAAAATTACATGCCCTCAGTTGCCAAATTATTTTTTGCCTTGACATCTTAATTCTTAATCCTTGTGTGTGGTCAAATCAGTCTACTATAGGCAACCAATCAAGCAATTATTTCTAAATTATATTTGCCCAACTCACATTGATTGGCCATTCTTTTCTTATTGGGTTAGCTCATTAATTCTGAGCAGCTCGCTTATTATGCCTTCCACATCATTTTCCTTCCGAGCCTATCTGCTCCAGCCAGCCTGCTGATGTTTCAAGATGCCATACAGGGGAGGGGGAGAAAGCAACCAGCGATGTACGCATTGTCTCCTCTAGCAATTACAATTCACATTGCTGATTAACTTTGATGTGAAAACTAATGAGATAAGACAAGCTATCAAGGCGGGCCTGATCGTCATTCCATTTATACAGCATTTGCCACCGGTGAATGACAAAAAACTAATGAAGACGTATCTGACAGCAGGCTGAGCGGAGGCAGGTTTCGGTTCCCCATCAGCCAGGGCTGGACTCCCTTCTCATGGTCTATCTGAGACACTTTGGAATTAGCTTAATAATGAAAGCACTTCATCTAAACGGACATATGTTTACATTAAAATAACTACATGATAAATAGATTGCGGAGATTTTATGCCTTCTTGAGTCTAAACAACAAAGTAAAAATGTGTTCTAGTATTCACTAAATCATTCGAAGGAAAATTCAATTTAAGCTATTATACTTACCACTGAGCGTCCCCCCTGTTTATGGGTAACAAATGTTGGTTTTTCAGAGGGTAGGGGAAGAGACGCGACCTGGGAAGAACAGGAGTGATTTACTTTGTTAAGATGGTAATGGCAGATAAACAGAAGTACAATATTGGTAAAGCTAATGAACATTGTTCACACAGTAATAACTTCGTGGTGGGGAAGATCCACTGGAATGGCGTTTCCAGCTGTACATTTTTATAAGTTCTCTTCATTTTCTGAACTCCAACACTGAAGATCTCCGCTTTCTATTCGTGTGTGAAGATGGTTCCATTCCTCTCTACACAAACATGTATGACTTTAGAAAAAACCCAAAGCATTTCTCTGGATATGTTTGTACATTTTTTTCTAACGAATTTACGAGGCAAGGCAGATATTACATAGGAAATACACATTTTCTTTGGATACAGTTTTTGGTGCTGAGCATTAAATATTTCTAAAAAGTACATACTTTATTTAGTTGGTTAAATAAAGTGGTTACATAGGAGCTGCAATAAAATTAATAAGTGTTCATATGGTTAAAAGGATTCGAGTGCATTTTTGCCTCTGCAACATCCTTGTTACATTAGCTTTATAAAAATGAAAGGAAGTCAAATGCTGATTGTTTTTATAGATAACACGGCTTTCCCAATGAGTCATTTTGTTACTTTGATAAATCATTTCCTAAAACATAAAAAAAGAAAAAAAAAGTTCGTTTTCCTAGAAGCAGTTTTCTTCCTCATAACATATGCAAGTGTATTCTGTTTTTCATACATAAACATCATAGCATATTATTCCACTCTAATATCATGGGAAAAGTCAGAATAAAGAAGTAAAAATAAGTTCTCGCATTCCTTTTTTAAAAAATAGGTAGTAGTTTTTATTTTCTTTAGGCGAATATGATTAGAAATATTTTTAAGGCAATCATCCACAAATATTTCCAGTTATGTACTTTGGACTTTAAGAAACAAAAATACATGAATAATATCAGCAACCATCATCAAAATCTCCCCCACCCTGTTGTTCTCCCAGCAGTCACAAACAAAAACAGCCACAAAACAAAACAAAAAATTAACGCAAACGTACGTTTCTTGAGTGGCCATACTAAAAAAATCTACCGCTTCTGATGAACGTTAACCGCAAGTGCTGGTTTAAGGATGAAGAAACAAATTAGTACTCCAGCGAGGGATTAAGTTTAAAAGCTCTTCTCAGAACCGAAGATAAATCCTGTATATTAGAAGACACTATAAAAGTACTCGCGTAAGAGCTAAAGGCACAAGTGGAAAGTTGACCCCCAAGATGGTTTGATGATGGTGTACTGTTTATAAAATTCTCCTGCAATGAAAGGATCCTGCAAGGACAGCACCCACTAAACACAGAAGCAATTGTACTAGAAAACAGGTTTCCAGTTTTGACTCAAGTGACAAAATTAAACCCATCTGAACAGGGGCTAACCGATTTCTTCTCTCCAACCGTCTCTTCACCCTCCTCTCTACACACCGGCTTCTCTTTTAGCCCATTTCTCTCTTGAATTCTCTCCTGGTTCTGTTTACCACTCAATTCTAATGTTAATTAGAGGCATACACATCAGTATTAGTAACCCACATTTTCATCAGCACAGCCCACCCTGCCAAATGAAAAACCCGGCGTGTGTCTGCGTGTAAGCCAACAATGCAGACATGGCCGTATTCTTGAAAGCACATATCTAACATTCTTTCCTCCCTGGTGTTAATTTTCCCTTTCTATGTACTCTTATTATGCTATCTCTAATATGGGTGGCGGGTTCCTTTTTAGCCTATTTCTTTAATCTATTTTAATAAATAATTACAGGCAGGCGGCAGGATTTATTCATTCCAGAGGGCTACCTCCTTCACATTTTTTTCCAGAGGCGCAGCTCAAGGAGACATGGTGATAATCACAGAGGCTTGGAATCCCTTCCACACAATGTCATTATGAGCTCCCATTTAAAATGAAAAATGTATATTACACTTAAAAGCGATACAAGGTTAGCTCCTCTTTCCCAGGAATGCTTCACAACAAGGGACACTCTGGTTCCATATTCAGGAAAGGAGCTGGAGGAAGAAGGAATGAAAATAAAAATCACTACAAAATATTTTTAAGACATTAAACAGGATCTTCATTGGGAAAAAAAAGTTCATGCCCATTGTTTTTGCTACAATAGGGAATACTTATCTTTCACAGCATTGTTTGAGAATTTTATTCCTAAACGAGTCAATCTACTTTGTTAGTATGGTCCTTGGGGCTTATTATTATTATTATTAAAAGCAAAAAGAGAATCTTATTCTGTTTTTCACAGTTTCTGCCATGTTCTCTAGGATGTACTATAATTTCCAATACATTGATTTAAATGCTCACAGAAAAGGGTTTACTCCCAGGGCTGAAGTCCCATTCATTAGCCTTCATGACCCTCATACTACAAACAGGTTTATCTAGAGCTGAGCCTGTAGCTGAATGTTTTTCTTCATTTTTTCAAAATGCCCCCCTAGATGAGCACCCTGGGTACATTTCACTGATAAGCTTCACTTCTTCAAAATCAATTTTACCCCCATCTTATTCATGCAAACATTGAAGAGAATCTGCAACAAAAAACTAACTTCACAGCTTAATTGTAGAGTGGGTTTATAATATTTATCTTCGGAGGACTGGGAATGAATTCCTTTATTAAGTGCTTGCTTGTTTGAAGTGTGTTGCTAAACAGTTCCTCCGACATGTATCCTAAAATTTGTTAACTGAACTCCCTTCACATAAATGAAAAAAAAAGTATTGCTTTGAATTTATATATATTTCAGTCTTGACTAATGTTTCATTTAAAACAGTTACAGTGCACCTTTTGATTTGAAGTTTAAAGTAAATAATATTTGTACATCTGAAACATACTCAAGACAAATGAAAAGCCTCTAGATGCTTTTGTGTGAGATACTGAAGGGCCCTACAAACTTAAAAGGACAACCTCAATTAAGCTCATCTTCATCTGGAAAAAAGTAGCAACTGAAAGCTGAATATATTAGATAATACACACTTGCCGAAGAGCATTCTCTCAGCTATTTAAAAAAAATTTAAAGGAAAAAAAGAAAGGGAGAAAAAAAGCGAAAAATATTCTTGATAACCAACCCAAAGCTGGCCCGAGTGTGGCTCGAAGCTAATTTTGTTTGAAACTGTTCGACTAACTCTGAATAGATATCCATATTCAACAAAGACATAATTAATGGCAACGTTTCCTTCAGCCTCAAGACATCATAACAAGCTGCAAAGTACAAAAAGATTTTTATGGGAACTAATTTAAGGACAAAGGGTTGACCTCTCGCATTTCATTAAATAACCAGAGGGAGGAAAAGAAGAATGACAGCGCTCATCCCCGTTCATTTCAAGCAGCCAATTTCAAAATGCAAATCGCAATCTGCAGATGTTGGAGGCTGATATAGATATTTTTAAATATCATTTGTTCAATTTAAGGACATCAGACATTTGAATTTTAAATAAAAATCAAAACCAATTTTGGGATTCATTTTTATTCGGAGAATGAATGTATTCATGGTGCATTGAAGGTCTTTAGGTTAGCTATGTTTTCAAGTGTCTAAAACTATTCTTGTAAACCATTAATTTTATATATTATTTCCAAAACCTTTTAATGGAGAAGCTCCATTAAGATACACATTATTCCTGATTATTGTACCAAGTGAGAAGTGGCGCATTTTGAGTACAGAGTTGAGAAGGATAAAAGCAACTGTTCAAATCAGACACCTGACTTATGGGTGTATTCAAAAACTAGGTTCACTAGACTCTCCGGTTTGCTTTCGGCAGTACCTGAAATAAAGTCTGAGAGATTCACCTTTACAGGACATTCACTGGGCATGAAAATTGTTCAGTGTGGCACCCCTTTCAGAATTCTGACCTTTCCTAACTTGATTCTGGCTTTATTGCTTTTTTTCTATAGCACTTTCACTATCTGATTTGTGATGTATTTCACTTTTTTACCTTATTGTCTGTCCCCACTTCCTTTTAATGGAACATAAACCTCAAGAAAGCAAGGATTTTTAGCTGTCCTGTGAATCTTTGGGGTCTAGTCCCGCACTGTGCAATATGGTCGTCACTAGTCACATATGGCTATTTAAATTTAATTTAAAATGAATTAACGTTAAGAAAAATTAAAAATTCACTTCTTCTGTCACACTAACCACGTTTTAATTGCTCAGTAACCACATGGCTATTAGTGCCGATACAGAACACTCCCATCACAGAAACTTCTATTGGATAGTTCTGGTCTGACAATGCCTCGCACATAGTGGGCACTTAATAAATACTTGTTGACGTTGAATTTGAAGGCCTGGAAAAGGCTATTTCCAGACACAAGAGGTGTCTGATACTTTCCCCCATGGTCATATGCTTTAGACGGGATGAGGAAAGCATGATGCCCCGGAGACCTAACAGCACATTGTCCTATGTTGTCTTGTTTATTCCATTAACGAAGGTAGATTGTGTTTCATGGTTTGTTTCATGTTTTCGTTTTTGAGACAGAGTCTCATTGTGACACCCAGGCTGGAGTGCAACAGCACGATCTTGGCTCATTGCAACCTCCGCTTCGCTTCCTGGGTTCAAGCGATTCTCCCGCCTCAGCCTCCCAAGTAGCTGGGACTACAGGTGCACACCACTACACTTGGCTAATTTTTATATTTTTAGTGGAGAAGGGGTTTCACCATATTGGCCAGGCTGGTCTCGAATTTCTGACCACAAGTGATCCACCCACCTTGGCTTCCCAAAGTGCTGGGATTACAGGTGTGAGCCACCGCCCCTGGCCTTTTCATGGTTTTGAGCAGGAAAGAGCCTTCAGTTCCTTTTCTCGTCTCTTCATGTAGGACTTATGAGGGGTTTGGGGAGATGGGAAATGAAGGCTCACGGGGAGTAATGGCCTGGTATGAGGAGGTGAAGAGTTCACCACTGGGCTCCTGCTTTCTGGCTCCATCCAGAGTTGTCCTCACTGGAGCAGCCTTCACCATGGGCACCCACAGACATCGCAGGGAGGTGTGCAGTAAATGCTTCATTGGAATGAATTAAGCAACACTGTGAAAAATAATCAAAATTGGCGGCCGGGCGCAGTGGCTCAAGCCTGTAATCCCAGCACTTTGGGAGGCCGAGACGGGCGGATCACGAGGTCAGGAGATCGAGACCATCCTGGCTAACCCGGTGAAACCCCGTCTCTACTAAAAAATACAAAAAACTAGCCGGGCGAGGTGGTGGGTGCCTGTAGTCCCAGCTACTTGGGAGGCTGAGGCAGGAGAATGGCGTAAACCCTGGAGGCGGAGCTTGCAGTGAGCGAGATCCGGCCACTGCACTCCAGCCTGGGTGACAGCACGAGACTCCGTCTCAAAAAAAAACAAAATTGGCTTCCACTCATATACCATCATCCCCACCACCATTTGTTACATGACTACATGCTGGGCAATGTGTGAGGGTTTCACACGTATGTTCTCATTTAATCCTGACAATCGTTCTGTAATGTAGACAACGCTTCCCCATATTTATGGCTGAGGTAATGGAGGTTGTGAGGAGTTGGGGAGATGAGATGCAGGGGAACACTGCACTCCTATCTAGAAGAACAGCAGTGGGAGCCTTCAACCAGAGTTGGAGGAGCTGTCAGGCACTCCTTGCATAAGTGGTGATGTCTGCAGCCAAATTTACTTGGGTTAATATACTTTATTTCCTTTCACCTCAAGCCTTCTTGTCTTCCTTTCCCCCTACAGACAAGCAGAGTTTATGGTATAATAAGACCTATTGGTGTCAGATGTGAGGAAAGGTGCCAAGATGTAGAGAGAAGTGAGTGTTTGCTTGGAACCCTGTAAGGGCTTGTGCATGGTCTGAACAGAATGTGACACTGAAAGCCTGAAAGACAGGAAGCCAAGATGGGATGGTATCCCCCCATTCTTCTACCTTCACTCCCATTGCTTGCCGTGGGGGCCAGTTTTCATCATGATGGGTGCAGCTGAGTGGGGATAGTGGCACTTGCAATGGGAGAAGGGGCTTGGTCTTATATAAACCTTGACAAAATAAATTCCCTTTCAACCAGGCTCAAACTGTCCACACTACTTCATGCTAGAAGGCATTATAGCACCATTACACCCAGATCAGCCTCTGTGTTCTCCATGTTATTCTAAGTACCCCACAAGGGCAATGACTATAAAAATGGGATAAGTAAAACATGGGATGGGAGTCCGTATAGAAATGTAACTCTGAACTCTTGAGTATCCCAGCCCACACTCTTGACCAGTAAACTGGCCTTTTGGATAGACACAAAAGGTATCATCATCAGAGTTGCCAAGGAAAGCTTCCTATTTATACCAAAGGAAAGATTCCACTAGCAAAGGACAGGGGCTTTTGGGACCTTGGGCTTCATGACTTCGGGAACCAAATTTCAACTCCTGGAGGCTTTTGCCTTTGGAATTATTTCCAAATAAAGAAGTAGAGAGGCTCAAGTATTCTTGAGGACTCATAAAGAGGATAAACTGCAAATGGACATCACACACACCATGTCACCTGTGATCACATGTACAAGGCAAAAATTAGGATATCTGGTCACACCTGGTCAGTAACTGATTATAAGGCTGCTTCTGAGTGTGAATGACAGGCTGGGAGATGAAGTTTCAATTTTAAGTACGTGGGAGTGTTGTCAAAAACAGCATTTTAAAATCAAGGCAACCTCAGAAATTGGGGATATAAAAACCTCATCATTCTTATCCATTTTTAGTTTTATTTATACTACTTTATTTTTAGTGAACTTGTGACTTCACAAATAGCACTATTGATACAACGTTTGCTGAGAAAAAATGTTAATATATAGTATAATTATTAAAAGGTGTAATGACCCAATAGTCAAAATGAAATAAGCCTGATAAAATAAAAATAAGAAGGTATTACCGATGTAGGTTGATTCCTGCGGACACTTAGTTGTCTAGTAGAAACCCGATCAGGAATAAAAAAAAACAAACAAAAATAAAACAACCAAGTACCTAAAAGTTCATTTGGGATTGTGTTTTGGGTGAGATTCTGAAATAGAAGGGATCAGTGTTGGTTGCGGGTCATACCTCTGTTCTAGCTCAGTGGGCAAGTTTGCAACCTGTTTCTGCCCCATTCTGCTTTGATCATCATCAAGGCTTTCTAATTCCGTGTCACCATCTCAAAGAATCTTCATCCTATTCCTTCACTCTGGGCATGTGCTGGGTTGTCAGAAGGTGGCAGCTTTCACAGAATGAGTCTTGGGGGACTGAAGGGAATCTTTTTTTTTTTGAGACGGAGTCTTGCTCTGTCGCCCGGGCTGGAGTGCAGTGACCGGATCTCAGCTCACTGCAAGCTCCGCCTCCCAGGTTCACGCCATTCTCCTGCCTCAGCCTCCGAGTAGCTGGGACTACAGACGCCCGCCACCTCGCCCGGCTAGTTTTTTGTATTTTTAGTAGAGACGGGGTTTCACCGTGTTAGCCAGGATGGTCTCGATCTCCTGACCTTGTGATCCGCCCGTCTCAGCCTCCCAAAGTGCTGGGATTACAGGCTTAAGCCACCGCGCCTGGCTGACTGAAGAGAATCTTGTGGATGGAGACAAGTTTCATTCCAAAGTCAGCCATGGACGGGCTGTCTACTGGGAGCAAAGGCACTGCTGGACAGCCATGATGGGCCAGAAGGCCACACGACCTGTGTGCTCTCTCCCTTACCTCCTTCAGAGCTTGGCTGCAATCTGGCTTGGTGAGGCCCACTGCTAAATAACTCCCTCAAGCCACTCTGATCCCCCTATCCCTCTATTTTTCTTTTATTCCTGGCATGGATCTTCCCCTAAGAGGCTAAGCATTTTGTTGATTTCTGCTTATTGTATACTGTGTGTCTTTTCTGCTGGGATATAAGCTCCATGAGGACAGGGATCTTTTTCTGTTTGGTTCATGGATATATCCCAGGTGCATAGAACAGTAGCAGGCATAACCCAGGCACTCAGTAAATACCTGTTGAATGAATACCTGTGCAAATTCCTCACACCTCCACACTACAGCTTACAGAAGGCAAGCCTGCTCTGGTCTCTTGGTTTCTCAGCCTCACCCTCTCTTGAGCCTGTGGTGTCTTCCCCTCCTCTGTGTGCTCAGATCATGGCAACTTTTTTTTTTTTTAATAGAGATGGGGTCTCCCTATGTTGACCAGGCTGGTCTCGAGCTCCTGGCCTCAAGTGATCCTCCCATCTTGGCCTTCCAAAGTGCTGGCGTTACAGGCGTGAGCTACCAGACCCGACCAGATCATGGTAACATTTATCTCCTCTCTTGGAGCAGGAAAACTCTGCAAGTTATGCCTCTGAATCTTTCTGCTACACACCATGATCTTCAGCTTGCCTCTCTCCCTTCCCCCCTGTTTCCCAGTAGGCAATATCTGTAGATCTGGTGTCTGATTCAGAAGTACATGATTTCTCTGTAGGGGCTGGAAGAAGCTCCTGGGTTTCAAGTAAAAGATTTCCATTATAAATACTATGAACTACTACCTCATCACATCAGCTTCAGGCCAATGGCATGCTCTCCATGTGGACCAAACTTACTCTCTCCCTTTGACTCCAGTGTGGGTCATTCTCCTCTGTGGCTTCCTTTTGACAGTGTCCATCATAATTGTCTCTCTACCCCACTACTGCCATTGCATTCTCATTGCATATTCCAACAGGCTGTTCCCCCTTACCCTCTTCCCTTGAGTGTACTCGGTAAAAGCCTGGAATGATTCAGCTTGATTGGGGAACAATCTTATGTGATGTCCCTGTTCCTCCTCCTCAGCCATTTAAATCCCTTCCTTGGGTCTTCAGCAGAGCAGGCCTTTGTTAAAATTATTTAATGAGCCACACCAGTCTTTGGAGTTCTCTTCCCAGCCTCTAGCCTCAAATATCATCCTTATGCTCTCCATTTTGTCCTTCCTATCAAGTTGCGGTGGTAGTAACTTCAAGAATTGCCCCTTGCCGGGAGATTTGCATATTCAATGAGGCTGCTAGGGATGGACAATGCTGTCTGTTCCTATAAAGGTGTAACACTTTGCCTAGGCCAATGACCAGAAGAGTTTTTCCTAAATTTTCTTCTAGGATTTTTATAGTTTCAGGTGTTATAGTTAAGTCTTTGATCCATCTTGAGTTAATTTTTATATACGGTGAGAGGGGTCCAGTTTCAGTCTTCTGCATATGGTTAGTCAGTTTTCTCAGCACCATTTATTAAATGGGGTGTACTTTCCACATTGTCTATTTTTGTCAATTGTGTTAAAGATCAGTTGGTTGTAGGTTTGTGGTTTTATTATTATGTTCTCTATTCTATTCCACTGGTCTATGTGTCTATTTTTTGTACAAGGACCATGCTGTTTTGAGTACTACAGCCTTATAGTATAGTTTGAAGTTAGGAAATGTGATGCCTTTGGTTTTGTTCTTTTTGCTGAAAATTGTTTTGGTTATTTGGGTTCTTTTTTGTTCAATATGAATTTACAATCATTTTTTCTAATTCTGTGAAAAATGAGATTGATAATTTGATAGAAATTGCAATGCGTCTGTAGACTGCTTTGGGTAGTGTAGTCTTTTCATGATATTGATTCTTCCTATCCATGAGTATGAGATGTTTTCTTCCACTTGTTTGTGTTATTTACAATTTCTTTCATCAGCGTTCTCTGTAGTTCTCCTTATGGAGGTCTTTCACCTCCTTGGTTAGAAGTATTCATAGATATTCTTTGTTTGTGTGTGGCTATTTTAAATGGGATTGAGTTCTTGATACTAGATGCCCAAACCCTAGCATTATACAATATACCCAAGTAACACACCCCCTAAATCTATAATAACAGAATAAAACTGAAGCTGTAAGACTAGCCTCTCAGGCTAAGGAGTGAGATGCTGGTAGGGGGTTAGTGGGGCTTTATATAGCTCTCATTCTATATTCAGAGGACCAGTGCTCATTCTCAATATGGCACAGCCCTGCAGTTTAGCTGTGACATAGAGATGCAGGCTATTTTCGTATACCCTACTCTTAGTGAAAGCAGAGGAAGAAATTCTACTCGGCTTCATCAACAGGCACCCTTTACCTTTCCAAAGCATCCAGCTCTGTGCTTCTGATATGTACTCCCAGATGTTTGCTGATGGCAGATTCCCAAGGACAGCTTCTGACCAATGAGAACACAAAGGAGTCAAAGCAGCTATCATGTGGAGTTATTTTAAAACAGAATTTCAACATCACACATTAATTTATACACACACATACCTCTCTGTCTGCAAAAAGATATTTTCTGCTTATGCCCATTAAGAGTGAAATCCCACAGAGAACTGAGCTAGACATTTTCCTTTTAGGTCTCCAAATGAAGGATTCATTTTAGCAACATAAATTCCTTTTTTTCAGAAGTGTTTTTTTTTTTTTTTTGTTAAAGCTTCTTCAACTGGTTTCTTAATTGGTCAACCTGTACTCATCTCCCAGTTGGGAAGCGGGTCCTCTTCTTGCCTCCAACAAAGCCAGGCCTCACCAATAGTGATGGCGTCCATGGCCTCACCATGCTTGCCAGCTCCCCTGCCTCCATCACATGTCAACAGCCTCTGCAGATGTCTCAGGGCAAAATAAATGACTTCCAGATGTGAAGAAAAGAACTAAGTGCATTCATGCAGAAGTGAAGGGGGCATTGTTTACCCTATGTTGGGGTCTCTTGGAAGGTATCAATGAACAACAAACTCATTCTTAACATATCCCAGGAAATCTAAAATGGAATGTATCATCCAGCAAATAGTTTCCTATTTTCCATGCTGAGAAACCCCACTAATTTCTTGTTAAGTACCAAAGCTTACATTCTCTAGAAAAACATCTAAATGCTTACCCACCAGTCTGATTTGACAGCGGATCATTCCAGTTTAAATCTTAAAACTAATGCAAAAATTTGCAGGAACAGCTTTACATGAATTTCATAAATGGGTATTTCTTTTTTAGGGCTGCTCTCTTCACTAGGGAAAGTCTGTCGCTTTCTTGAAAATACTTTCAAAGCAAAAGCCCAGATTCATACCATCTGCCTGTGTCATAAATAGATAATGTAATTTTCAATGTTCAGGAGGAGAAAAAATGACTTTTTTTTTCTCTGAAGGTGCTACCACCTATAATTTTCTATTTGGTTATGTATGTATGTGATGCTGCTGCTGCTGATGTGTTTGTGTGTATATTTTTTTTCCTTTTGTTTTCTTTCCTTTTTTTTTTTTTTTAGAGACAGGGTCTCTGTTGCCCAGGCCGGAGTGCAGTGGCATGATCATGGCTCACTACAGCCTCAAACTCGGGCTCAAGTGATCCTCCTGCCTCAGCCTCCTAAGTAGCTGGGACTGCAGGTGTGTGCCACCACATGCAGCTCATTTTGAAATTTTTAATGGAGAGGGGTTCTCGCTATGTTGGTCTTGAATTCCTGGCTTCAAGTGATCTTCTGTTCTTGGCATCCCAAAGTGCTGGGAATATGGGCATGAACCACCACAGACTGTATGTATTTTAAGGTATAAATCATAAGAACCAAGAACCAAGTTAGAGCAAGGATGAAACCAGCATCCAACCTGAGCCTCTCTCTCACCCTCATCTCAACCTTCTATAAGCTCCTGGCCCAGGATACACCTCAGAACCTTGAAGTCCAGGAGGATGATTAGATTGGATCCTTGGGTTTATACTTGCTTTTAAAATAGAATGCTTTTTGTGTATTTAATGACATTCTTAAAAATCTGAGTCATAAAAGGAAAAGGGGTTGGGTGCAGTGTCTCACGCCTGAGATCCCAGTACTTTGGGAGGCTGAGGTGGGTGGGTCACCTGAGGTCAGGAGTTCAAGACCAGCCTGGCCAACACGGTGAAACCCCGTCTCTACTAAAAATACAAATATTAGCCGGGTGTGTTGGCAGGTGCCTGTAATCCCAGCTACTCAGGAGGCTGAGGCAGGAGAATCACTTGAACCAGGGAGGTGGAGGTTGCAGTGAGCCGAGATCGTGCCATTGCACTCCAGCCTGGGTGACAAGAGCAAAACTCTATCTCAAATAAATAAATAAGAAAGGGGACTGTGACTTTGCACCAAAAACTTGGCTTATGATAAATTTTCTCAATTGACACTAAATCACCAGAATCTGTTACACATGCCTTCCCAGAATGGGATTATATTTTGAATCAGAAGTTTCCTGTATCTAAAACCAGGCAGCTGAACTTGGCCTTATCTAAGATTCCCTCAAAGGTATGGGCTCCACTACCTGTTTCTTGGCAGCATTGATTTATTTTGTTTTCCACAAGAGTAAATACAGGAGCCTGAAAGGCCAAGTAAAACACTGGCACAAGGGCACCCCTGCATTTTTGTCCTCATCTGAAATGACCTTGATCATCACTCCATCACCGTCAGTGCCCCAGCCTTCCATAGGAATGAGAACTTGTGACAGCAGGGATTTAATCTTGTTCATGGCTGTGTCCCTAGCACCTGGCTCACTGTAAGGATTTAATACTTTTGTAGAATGAATGAATTGCGGCAGTTGTGATTCATTTCTTGTGGCCGCCAGGAAGATCTAGATGTTTTTTGTTTGTTTGTTTTTACTGTACTCTTATTTATGTAGTTATTTATTTCAGAAGTGGGATCTCGCTCTGTTGCCCAAGCTGGAGTGCAGTGGCACAAGCATCACCCACTATAACCTCAAAATCTCAGGCTCAAGCAATCCTCTCACTGCAGCCTACCAAAGTGCTGGGATTGCAGGTGTGAGCCACCATGCTTGACTAATTATTTTGTAATTTTTTTTTTTAAAGGTGAGGGGCTTATCATGTTGCCCATCCTGGTTTCGAACTCCTGACTTCAAGTGATCCTCCTGCCTCAGGCTCCCAAAGTACTAAGATTACAGGCATGAGCCACCATGCCCAGCCCCCAGGTGCTTTTTAATAGCATTGACTAATGACTAACTAGTTGGCACAAATGTAACCAAACAATTTGGAAATATTGGCTATAACGTGGGGTGGGCATGGCCCATTCACTCATGTCTATTTAATAGAATGGAGAGGAAATTAATGTCTTCTTACAAAGGAAATAACCAAAAGATAAAGTGGCAGAACCCTAGGAGATGTATGTCAGGTTATTAATATTTTAACATTCATACAAATGAATGTTCTTTAAAACCAATTAGTCCCTTTAAAGAAAACAACCTCTAACTATGTTGTGTAAATTAATTCTGATCACATCTTCAAGTCCATTTATAGCCAAGCTCGGAGTCCTCCCCTTCCGTCAGCTGTTGACTTTCTAAGTGTCCCAGGCAGCTGCGTGTCTGTCTGTGGTTCCCTGCGATGATTTGCCAAACCTAGGTTTCTTAGGACTGCTGACTTCTATGGCGCGCCCTGACAAAGCCTCCACTCTATGGAGGCTGCGAAGCGCAGGCATCCAGCCCGCCTGCGGCAGGAGTTCAGGGAGCCGGGAAGGCCTCTTTAAAACCATGTCACGCTCCTGTGACAACTGCTCCTCTGTGCTTATTTGAACTGTCCCTCCCAATTAGCAGTAATAAGTGACTCTGTAAAGATGAGCAAACACTGTGCCTTCATTAGTCCGCACCAGCTCTCCTCGCCCCTCCCACGTCTGCATTCCCTGCCCGGTGCCAATCAGCCCCCGCAAATCCCCAGAGGATACCTCCAATAGTGTTCCGAGAAGGCTAAACACATCTTACTCTGAGGGAACAAGGACCGGCAAAAGGCAAATTAATGACAACCCATTTGAAGAGTTTGCTTGAAATTATTGTATTCTGCCCATCCACCGAAAAATTGATTACTCCCAGGGTAGGGGGAAAAATCCAAATCAATAGACTAAAGCAAAATGGTCAAAAGGCATGCACCAAGCCCATTTATTTTACCTATTTACCCTTCCCTGCTGCCCCCCTTCCCTTCCTCCTCCCTTGCATCCCTCTGCCCCTTCTCCATCCACACACATTTTTTAAAGAAATGAGATATAATTTACAGAGCAGGAGCTGTTTGGCCTTTTCAGATAAAGAGCTAATGGCAGCCCCGGGACGGCTGCATGGTTATACATCTTCCAGATGAACTAGGGCCTGTGAACCCCTCCAGTTCCAATTGTCACCGGCCTAGTGTCAGGGGTGATGTGGACTATTCCCTCCGGTGGCAGGGCAGTCCTTGCCTGCCAGAGAGATATGCAGATGAGGCCTTTGGCTCCCGATTTCAGCCAGGCACACAGTGTTAATTGTGATGTGCCCTGGTAGACCAGGAGGCAGTGGTAGGCACTGCTTCTCCACACCTATTAAACTGACCTGTGATCTTAGGGTGTCTCCAACGACTCTGGGTGTCATCTTCCTCAATGGAAAAACGAGAACCATAATAACAAATTTGGATTTTGCCCTCCCTCTCTCAGAAAACAGCAAGGATCTCCACCTTTATTTCAGGATAAAATCCCAGCTCCTTCACCTGGAATTCAGGCCTTGCAAAATCTGGTGCCTTGAAGCCTCCATACGTCATCTCCCATTCCTCCAGGCATCCAGCCCCGCCATTCCTCTAAGCCCTGGCTCATGTCATTCTCCCAGCCTGGCAGGCCCTCACCCTAGTCCTCCATCTCTTAAGACCTTTCCAATCTTCTAAAGCCCAACTCAAATGCCACATCATCTTCTGTAATGGTCCCTAATCACCTTCTCTGTCCCCTCAGCACATCTGTGCTTTCAGTGAATAGATACTGATGGCAGATTAATCAGCAGGTACATTTCCGAACACAAAGGGTCATATTTAATGGCATCAAATGCTTCTCTGCCTGTCTTTCTCGAATACCTATCTAGTCCCATCATCTAGTTACCCCACTCCACATCTCTGTTAAGCTTTCCAACAATCTTAAGCTTTCAACACATCCAAAAAAATGTAGCAGTATCTTCTGGCCCCCACACACTCACGGTTCTGCCATTTTCCGATGTTACGGGCTAGGAGACCATGGGGATGGTGCCGCTTATACCTCCTGTCTAGGAGTCAGATAGTATTTTTCCTTTTCATCAATTTGTCTAATGCATGGACCCATCTTAAAGGGAAAACAAATTTTCATGAACCCCCGGGGATAACTTATTTTTATTAAGATAAAACTATTATTTATGTACAAATGCATATTAACCTTCTGGGATTATAATTCTTATGCAACTATTAAAGATTTTGCAAATTCAAATAAAAATATATCTACAAAGCCAAAAATGCTCAAATTGTTAAAGCTAATTTAATACCGAGAATCATCTTGGAAAGTCTGACTCTCCACTAGCAGCACCAATAGAGTACTTGCCACGAGGGGGCACCGTCTTTCATTCTCAGCATGGCTGCACTAATCTGGACTCCAGGATGCCTAAATCCTCTTCCTACCCCACACATTTCCCAGTTGAAGCCACTATCAACCTTCACTGGTCCAGCCAGGATGCCGTGATGCATTTGGGTGTGAGTTGGGGCAACAGGGATGAAGGATAGATTGGAAAATGAGGAGTGAATTAAAAGAGCTGTTTAGAAAGCCAGTGACTGTTTATAAGATCTTGTCTCTTAGCTCCAAGCTCATTCCTCTATACGGTGTTTTGTGATCCTTGTGAGGTAGGAGATTAGAAGGACTTGTTTTCATGACCCTGTTGATCTGAACAGGATGCGGCAAAGAAACTGGCCAAAACCAGCTAGGGCTAGGAATTATAATACATTTGCATAAGACACTCTCATCAGCTCCATCACAGTTTACAAATGCCACGACAATGACTCGGAAGTTATCTTAAATGATTCCAAGAATTCTCCACCCCTTTTCCAGACAGTTTGTGAATAACCCACCCCTTATTTAGCATATAATGAAGTTAAGCAGTATCTTACACAGGATGTATATAGAGCTAGCCAGCAACCCACAAGTGCTTCTGTGTAAACTCTGCCTATGGGATAGCCATGTTCTGTCCATGGAGCAGCCATCTTCTTCAACACATTACTCTAATAAACTCTAATAAACAGAGTTTATTAATAAATGCAGTTCTTGACAGCATCTTCCCAGTCTTGCTTCCTCACCTTGCAGCAGCTTTCTTTCATTCACTGTGAGCTTACTCTTGAATTCTTTCCTGAGTGAAACCAAGATCCCAATTTGGGGGTATGACTGTATCACTAGGGCCGAAGCCTCATTTCTGCTTTACTAGCTGCTTCTTTTGGGGCTTTGACAACACAGGGTGCTTGCGGGAGCTGCAAGGCTGAAGTGAGAAGGGACCTGCACCCTTCACTTGGCTTCCTGTTCACATGAGCATCACCCAGCCACACTTCTGGCTGCTTCCTTTACTTTCAGTTCTTGACAGCGTCTTCCCAGTCTCACTTCCTGACCTTGCAGCAGCAGTTCCTTCCACTGCAGCAATTGGCTGTTGTTATATAACACGTGCAGAGCTAACCTCATTGCTTCTGCTGGGAGACACCTGTCCGAGTTGGCCAGGGCTCCTCTTCAGGGGTTTGAACTTCAACTTCATGGTGTCCCCTCTCCATGCTTCTAGGTTTCAGTAGTTCCATCCTTTTCCTTTTTACCCCCCAACCTTAGACTGGTAGCTGCTTTCTGAAGTTTCTACCCCTGTGACATCTTAGAGGTCATGTTTAACCATTTTAGTTACAAAATTAACAACTGTTTATATGAACTTCTCTCTGTTAAAATAACAGATAAGGTGTCTGCCTTCCAACTGCTACTGAAGCCATTGGGCTGGCCTGGGCATGATCAAGAAAGACCATTGTTCACAATGGGAATGGAGGGAAGTGACTGGATTGAGAAGATTTTTAGGAGGACAATTAATAAAAGGGTCATGCAAATTGAAAGATGGAAGAGAGAGGAAGAGGAAGGACTTAAGCTTCCTAGAATGAGCAACTGGTAGGAAGGAGGTGCCAGAAATTAAGGTAGGTGAGGTCAACATTTTCAGGTGCCTTTGGCCACCAGCATTCATTCCTTCTTCTCTTTTAGGCAGCATGCCTATTTTTATTCCCATGTCCATCTGCAATCCTCCTAAGGATGACTTGATGGTCTTGGGGGTAGGACAGGTGGTTCTATCATAAACCAGTCAGCACTATTCCCTCCTCTTGGCCATCATGATTGGTTTAGAAATGAGCAGATAGACTAACCTGATCCAATCAAGCTAAAGCCCAGCTATTGGTTTTATGTGGAAGAGACCCTACTAGCACCAGATGGGAAGGAGCACATAGTCAGTGCTGGTCCACAAGGGTGATTCTGTTAGGAATGAATGTGGAGAGGGCAGAGCTAGGACATGGAGAGAAAGATATAGGTCTTGAGCAACTGGGCCCACTTGGCCCAATGCCAGCCCTCCCAGGATGTTTCAGTCACATGAATTGATTGACTCAAAAACTGACTTATTATTTCAGCCTTTATTTCATAGTCCAATGTATTAGTCTGTTCTCACGCTGCTATGAAGAAATAATTGAGACCTGGCAATTTACAAAGAAAAGAGGTTTAATTGACTCACAGTTCTACATGGCTGGGGAGGCCTCAGGAAACTTACAATAAGCGGGAAGGCACCTCTACACAGGGTGGCAGGAGAGAGAATGAGGGCAAGCAGGGGAAATGCCAGACGCTTATAAAACCTTAGATCTCGTAAGAACTCACTCACTATCATAAGAACAGCATGGGAAAAACTGCACTCATGATCCAATCACTTCCCACTGGGTGCCTCCCACGACACGTGGGGATTATGGAAACTACAATTCAAGATGAGATTTGGGTGGGGACACAGCCAAACCATGTCAGCCAGTTTGGGTTGATTTCAACAATTAGCAGCTAATCCTTCTAGGTAATACAGTGGAGAACACTAATTAAAAAATGAGTTTAGGGGAAATTGGTGAGCTCAGCTTAGGACCAGTTTTAGGCTTTCAGGAGGAGACTTCCTAGATACAAAAGCAAGTGGTATTTATTGGACATTTGCTACAGACACTGTTTTAAAGGTATTAGGAGTACTTAATATTTGTACAACCCATGAAGTGGTTACTATTGTTACACTGTACAGATAAGAATACAGAACCACAGCAGTTAAGGGCCTTGTGTGAGGTCCATCTTGCTCCCTGTAGTCTTTGCTACCTGTTAATAGGGTAATAAAGACTTATGACCCTGAAGCTTGAGAGGGAATTATCTAAATATGACTGTTTTTGGAAACTGATCACCATCCCATGTAAGACTGATGATCCTAATAAACAAGCAGGCCTAAGATTTCAAGTCTCATTTGCAGGACATCCCAAGCCGTTTGATTCTTCTATCCTCTCCCTTCCTTTTTTCTCAGGAATGTACATTGTAAATTTAGGTTGGGATCCTCCAGAGGCTGACCCTAAGACTGAGACTTGAATGCAACTCATGTATTTGGAAACAATGCCAAGCAGCACTGGCAGGGGAGTGAGGAAACGGAGTGGGAAGAGACACTTGATCCTGCTGGGGACCCCTAGGATCCTGCGTAGAACATGCTTTAGACACAGGAGTGGAGGTAAAGGCCAACTCCCAAGGGCTGAGGGTTGCTCGTGGGACATTAAGTCCCTGGCACTTCTGGCCTGCCTCAGGCATGGGCTGAGCAAGTTCCGGGGCAAGAGAGGGCTCTGTCTGACAACTTTCAATGGTCACCAGCATCATAGGTATTAATGGTAGGAGACACTAGGGTTGACATGTGCAGGAAGGGTGGGTGCAGGGCATTGTGAACAGGCATGGGCAGTGTCTGCTACAGAAGCAAACATGGCATCAGGTTCCAGCCCCTCAGAGAACAACTGGTGCATCTCTAACATGAGGGCTGTGAGAAGGAAGCACAGCTTTTATCATTGTTATGGTCCAGGCATTTCCTAGCACCCCCAAACTTGGTCTCCTGCACATGACCTTGTGGTTTGTTGCAAGGGCTGTGGCCAGAGCATAGCATCTTTCTTTGAGCCACTTTTACAACATCTTCATAGGCTGCATTGATCACAATTTGAGTCATGGGCTCAAATTAGGAACCAGTGGTCTACATGAGGTCATGTATCTAGAGGTTTCCAAGCTTGTTTTAATGTTTTTACTTATAAGACATACATATTTGGCTATTTCTCATTATCCATCATGTTTTCCTTTTGAATCCAGATGTTTGCATATTTCCTTCTTACATCCTTGATGGTGAAGCTCCAGTTCTCCTGTGGAGCCAAACCTTATTGTTTCTGTTTTTTCTCTAAGGGAACATGTGGTAAGTTATATTTTCCAAAAATGGCCAAAACAATATTTTTGACTCCACATGTTCTTCCAGAGTCTTTCCATTCACTCACCAAAAAGCAAAGTCCATTTGCTGTCCCTTGGAAATTCAGCATAAGTAGATTCTGGGGGAAGTGATGCCATGTGACTTCAGAGGCCATGTAATAAAAAGCCATGAGGATTCTACCTGGCTTTGTCTGTTTCCAAGTTCTCACCCTGGAAACTCAGTCACCATGTTGTGAGGAAGCCCAGGACACCGGGAGAGACCACATGGCCAGTCCCAAATTCCAATGTGCGACTGAACAAGCTTTCAAATGACTCAGGCCCCCAGCCTTGGAATCTTCCAGCTGAAGCCCAAGAAATCTTGGACCAGAGGCAAGTTGCTCCTACTCTGTTAATTTCTCATCCATAGAATCCACAAGAAAAATAAATAATTGTTTTATGCCAATAAGTTTTGGGTCATTATTTATGTGGCTGGGCAAGCAAGTCTTTCCTTGAAAGGGATTTGGGTGGTGGATCTGTGATGTCTGGGGGCTGAGGGTTTTCAAATTATGCTAGGGAGTCCTAGTCTCAACTTTTTCTCATTCCAGAGAATGTGCCTGAGCAAATCAAGCAGGGAACTTGAAGCAAATATACAAAGACTGCAGTGTCCCCAACATTACCGCAGGGCCCTGGATTGGCCAGGATGCTTTGGTTGTGAACAACAGAAATAGATCCTGAACAACTTATGCAAGATAAGGATATATTAGAAGGGCAGGGGGCAGCTCTCAGGGCCTATAGGAAAGCCTAAAGAGCCAGGGCTTGTGGAGGACAATGACCAGTACCAACTAGAAAGCTGAGAGGTAGACACAGCTTCTTTATAGCACCTTCATGGCATCACCTGAATAAACTGGCTCCCTAACTTTTTCTGTCCTTCACTTAGTTCAAGAATCAAATTCCCAGGAGAAATGGTCTGATCGGCCTAGGAAGGGTCACACAACACCCCGTGTAACGGTCAGGACATGCTGACTGACTTTCTATCAAGGCTCTGCCGGATGACAGGAGTGATAGTGCTATCATGGATTGAGCACTTAGCCTGTGGCAGGCTTGTGGATGCAGTCACTTAACTCTCACCATGATGGAGCTGTGACTACTACCCTCATTTTGCAGATGTGGAAAGGAAAGCACAGAGAGGGTAAGAAACATGCCCAAGGTCACTGATATGGTTTGGCTGTCCCCACTCAAATCTTGAATTGTAGCTCACACAATTCCCACATGTTGTGGGAGGGACCCAGTGGGAGGTAATTGAATCATGGGGGCAGGTCTTTCCCATGCTGTTCTCATGACAGTGAATAAGTCTCATGAGATCTGAAGAATTTATAAAGGGGCATTCCCCTGCACACGCTCTCTAGCCTGCCACCATGTAAGATGCGAGTTTGCTCCTCTTTCACCTTCTGCCATGATTGTGAGGCCTCCCCAGCCATACAGAACTGTGAGTCAGTTAAACCTCTTTCCTTTATAAATTACCCAGTCTTGGGTATACCTTTATTAGCAGTGTGAGAACAGACTAATACAGTCACTCAGCTGGTAAATGGCATCACCAGGGCTCAAAGACAGCAGCTTCATATCCTGGACTCTGAATTCCTACATCACAGCTTCTCACAGCTCTTGTGGCTAGAGTCCTGCTTGTAATCACAGTTCCCCAAAGGTAAATCAAAGGATTACTTGAAGCAGAAAGAAGAATGGAGCCTGGGCCAGGAAACACGGCATGTGCCTAAAACACAGACCTTAATGGTCCAAAGGACAAAGAGGAGAATGTTTGAGGCCAAGATCGGGATCCTTGAGAGGAGGTAACTATTAGACCCAAACGGAGTACTGCAGAGCCAGGACATGCCCCTGGCCAGAGGATATGTTTACTAGATATAGATATCCCAGAGTAATTCCTTTAAAAAGGATAGCTGTTTACCTCGGGGCTACAGGCATGAGAAGTGCTTGTGGATTGGTGTCCACAGCTGCCTGGGACACTCACCTGCCTGACTCTTGCACGCAGTTGGATTAGAGGCTCTCCTGTGCACAGCAAAGCCCCTCACGGTGCCATCAGGGTATAGCCGCACGTACTGCTCTGCCTGCGTCCTTTTGTCCTCTAGATCTGAACCTCCTATGTAACTAAACTATCTTTCTTTCAATGGCCTTGAAAACCACTTACAGGTAAAATCCTCCTTAAGCAGACATTAAAACATGTCCAGCATGCAATTCAGTGAGACACACACAACAGGTGCTCGATGCATGTTTACTATTGATAATAAAAAGACTAGATGCTGGGAAAAGTCATATTGTGATGTGGGGTGTCTCACCCCCTCAATCTATAAAGCAATTTCACCAAGAAAGATTCTTCCTGGAGAACTTGCTAGTTTCAGCCTGTGCTCACTCAGTTTAATTGCAATGGAATTCATGAATTAATCCCAGTCCAAATGAAAGAGAATTTTGTTAAAAAAAATTATAATCTCACCTCTCTTTGTGGTGGTGGTGTCCTTAACTCCTTAACACAGCACGTTTACATTCTTGTTCTTGCTCCCAAAGGACCAGACATAGGAGATTCCCAGACATGACCCTCATTTGAATTGGTGTGGAGATAATTCTGAGTGATTTTCTGATATTTCAAATAGTAACCTTTTTTATCAAAGACAAATGAAAGCATTTTTAAACACTTCTTCAATTTATTAAGAGGAAAGATTTTTGTTGTGTGTTTTGTTTTGTTTTGTTTTGACAGAATCCTACTCTGTGGCCCAGCCTGGAGTACAGTGGCACCATCTTGGCTCACTTCAACTTCCCCCTCCCAGGTTCAAGTGATTCTCCTGCCTCAGCTTCCTGAGTAACTATTATTACAGGTGTGGGCCACCATGCCCGGCTAATTTTTGTATTTTTACTGGAGATGGGATTTCACCATGTTGGCCAGGTTGGTCTCGAACCCCTGACCTCAAGTGATCCACCCGCCTCGGCTTCCCAAGGTGCTGGGATTACAGATGTGAGCTACTGTGCCTGGTCAAGAGGAAAGTTTTAAAACATTTTATGTATGTACAAAATTTTCCCCACCTCTCATTTTTCCCTTTTCTTTCCTAAAATTTTGGAAAGCCCAGAAAATGCTTTATGATCCTGAACATTGGCTCTGCCCTGTAAGCCAGGCCACAGCTATGAGTATTCTGCAAAGATGGTGGCAAAATCAAGTGTGGTGCTATCAGGCAAAGTCATGAAGAAGGTGACTAGGGTGGGCGCCAGCAGCACAGGGCGGTTCTCTGGGAAAGAGGCAGGCTCTTGTAAGGAAAAGCACATCAAAATCAGGGACCCATAAAAAGAGTAAAAAGTGATCCCAGGGCACCTGGGAGAAGCATCAACATTGTCCATGGCACATTCTTTTTTTCTTTTTTTTGAGACAGAGTCTTGCTTTGCCACCCAGACTGGAGTGCAGTGGCATGATTTCGGCTCACTTCAACCTCTGCCTCCCGGGTTCAAGTGATTCTCCTGCCTCAGCTTTTTGAGTAGCTGGGATTACAGGCACCCACCAACATGCCTGGCTAATTTTTGTATTTTTAGTAGAGGCGGGATTTCAACATGTTGGTCAGGCTGGTCTCGAACTCCTGACCTCATGTGATCCACCTGCCTTGGCCTCCCAAAGTGCTGGAATTATAGGTGTGAGCCACTGTGCCTAGCCCATGGCCCATTCTTTTTTTTTTTTTTTTCTTTTGAGATGGAGTTTTATTCTTGTTGCCCAGGCTGGAGTGCAGTGGTGCAATCTCAGCTCACTGCAACCTCCGCCTCCCAGGTTCAAATGATTCTCCTGCCTCAGCCTCCCGAATAGCTGGGATTACAGGTGTCCACCAACACACCTGGCTAATTTTTTGTATTTTTAGTAGCAATGGAGTTTCACCATGTTGGCCAGGTTGGTGTATAATTCCTGACCTCAAGTGATCTGCCTGCCTTGGCCTCCCAAAGTACTGGGATTACAAGCGTGAGCCACCATGCCCAGCCAGCCCATTATTAATGAAGACAGAGTAGCTTCTATGAGGATGGCAGTGGGGGAGATAAAATGGGAAGTGTTCAGAAAGAGTCTAGAGTGTAGGGGATCTCCAAATCTTTGAGTATCTTCCAGATATCCCAAGTTTATTAGTGAAGTCTGGTCTTTATCAATCAGATACTTAACCTGGGTCATAGAAAATGTTAATATTGGGAATTTTGCCCATGCTGCAATTCAGCAATGCATATGGCCATTTTTAGACTTGCTTTTCAATGGACTCATTGTGTCAGTTCTAAGCATAAAAGGCATTACTTAGTAGGGTCACACTGTGTTCCCAAAGGTCTGCTTTCAGCTGCACAACCCAGATACAGAACTTATTCTTCAGCCACTGGAAGTTGTTCACAGCTGTTTTGAGCCCCCCACCTTATCTCCTTTAAACAGCTCCATGGCTACGCAAACCTCCAAAGCCTCACCCATGGAGGTAGTCTGAGTCATAGGCAACCACAAGCAGCAGCTTAATGTACCATTGCATTGCTTTTTATAATGGAATGATAGCCTTTGATCCCAGGTTATAAAGACTGTCTTGCTGCCCTGATTACCATTCCAAACACCCCGCACATCTTCTGAGTGTCTCGTTCCATGCAACCCCACTCCTGGCACTAACTTTGTCATAGCAAGTCTTTTTGGTCCCAAGGAACAAAGACTCATTCAAGTGAATTAGGAATGAGGAAATTTATTGTAATTTATTATAAGTATACAATTGAACTTGGAATGACATTGAAAGTTGACAGGGATTTTTCAACTGTCTTGGAATCCTTGCTCCTCTCTTTGTCTGTCCTTGTGTTTCCTCTTATCAGTTGATTCCATTTGTTTATTCTGTCTCTATTTTTCTCAGTCTCATAGTTTCTGCTGTTCATCGATTCTGCTCCTTCAAAATTTCAATCTAATTTGAATTGGCACATTATGATCTTTTTTTTTTTTTTGAGATGGAGTCTTGCTCTGTCACCCAGGCTAGGGTGCAGTGGCACCACCTTGGCTCACTGCAACCTCCACCTCCCAGGTTCAAGCAATTCTCCTGCCTCAGTCTCCTGAGTAGCTGGGACTATAGCATGTACCACCATGCCTGGCTAATTTTTTGTATTTTAAGTAGAGACAGGGTTTCACCATGTTAGCCAGGATGGTCTCAATCTCCTGACCTCATGACCTGCCCACTTTGGCCTCCCAAAGTGCTGGGATTACAGGTGTGAGCCACCACGTCTGGCTTGACCTCTTTTAATGCCATAAATGTTCTGCCTCCACTGACAAATAACAAATTTTCTCTATCATTTTAGTGATACAAGCAGAGGTTTGTAAAGTGCTTGTCTGGCTGGGCGCCATAACTCATGCCTGTAATTTCAGCACTTTGGGAGGCCGAGGCGGGCAGATCACTTGACATCAGGAGTTTGAGACCAGCCTGGTCTACACAGCAAAACTCTGTCTCTATGAAAAATACAAAAAATAGCTGGGTGTCATGGTAATCCCAGCAACTTGGGAGGCTGAGGCAGGAGAATTGCTTGAACCCAGAAGAAAGAAGTTGCAGTGAGTTTAGATAGCACTACTGCACTCCATCCTGGGTGACAAAGTGAGACTTTGTCTCAAAAAAAGAAAAAAAAAGAAAGAGAAAATGAAAAGAAAAGTGCTTGTATTCTTTTGTTGCTCTTAGAGCCCTTTGAGCACCCTGTAGATAAGTCCAAGTTAGCCTTCTGGAGAGGACCACCCAAAGACGGCTTTGCCTATTGGCCTCCTGTCATATGAATGAGGAGTTTAAGATCATCCAGCTTAGTAGAGGTCCAGCTGATTTCAGTCACATGAGTGATCCCAGTATTAGTCCAGGCAGGATCAGCAGAAGAACCGTACAGTTGAGCCTAGGTTAGGTTACCAACTCACAGAATCATGAGCTACTACATCATTACTGTTTTAAGCCACTAAGATGTGAAGCTTTTTGTTATGCTGTAAAAGCTAACTGCAACACCAAGCAAGTCAATGGGCCGAGTCTATTGGATCAATGGATCATGTCAGTGGATGTGATGTTTTCACAGAAGCGGGAAGTGTGCGTTTGGAAAAACTATTATAACCCACCACAATACCTGTTTTTTATACTAAATATGATGATGCTCCTCTTGGGTCTTGTTTATTTAGTCCCCTCACCACTCTGCACAATGGATGACATGTAGTATATATGTTCAGATGCTGGTGAATAAATGTCACAATGAAAAAGGAATATTCTCTGCCCTCAAGCTGCTTATTGTTTGGATATGGAGATAAGACACAAATTCAGTAACTATCACAGTAAAACAAGAATAAATAGTGCCATGGAAAGTGTCAAGCTCTACCAAGGCAGATGATAAGTATTTCCACTTGGAGGCAGGTGAAGGAATAGAAGAAAATCAGGGGAGGCTTCCTGTAAGTCACGACACTTAAACTTGGCTTGAAGGATGGACAGAATTTTAAAAGGAGCTGGTGAACAAGACAGTTTTTGTTCATTGTATGAGAAACAAATGAAGATGCTAGAGCTACTCTCTTGTTTGGGACAGGGCAAAAATCCTGACTAGGTGGAGGCATGCTGTGATGTAGAGGGACTTAAGGCCAGAAAGGAAGAGTGCTGAAGGCTGAGCTGTGTATTAACACAATGACTCTCAAATAATCCAGGAGCAGCTAAATGATTCAGCATATTATTGTACTATTGTGGGATGGAATATTTGTAACCATAAAAAGTTTGCTTTTGAAAAATGTTTAATAACATCAGTTGTAGTTAAATGAATGAAAATAGTGCCAATCTAGTTTTATTAAATTAATATATTAATTTAATATATAACATGTATATTTATATAGAAATTTAACAATTTTTGAACTCTAAATTGAAAATGTTCCTAACTAAAATCAAGCCATTAGGTTGGGCACAGTGGCTCACGCCTATAGTCCCAGCACTTTGGGAGGCCGAGATGGGTGGTTTACTTGAGTCCAGGATCTCGAGACCATCCTGGCTAACATGGCAAAACCCCATCTCTACTAAAAATACAAAAAATTAGCCGGACTTGGTGGCACGCATCTGTAGTCCCAGCTACTCGAGAGTCTGAGGCAGAAGAGTCACTTGAACCTGGGAGGCAGAGGTTACAGTGAGCCAAGATCGTGCCACTGCATGCCAGCCTGGGTGACAGAGTGAGATTCTGTCTCAAAAAAAAAAAAAAAAATCAAGCTACTAATCAGAGAGGCAATCAATTGCTGGTAGTATAATATTGTCAGCGACTGTCCTAAGTGCTCTACATACATTAGCTCATTTCTTCATAATGAGGTCATTTATTCCTCCCCCTTATGAAGTTAGATGCCATTATTATCCGCCTATTGCCAATATGGTGAAACAGCATGGTTTGTAGGATATAACCCCAAAGTAGCTTCCTTTGTGCCACTGCCTTTTAAAATGATCCCTTTGGACTCATTCTCCTCTTGCCCATAGATTAAAATTAGCATGTCTCATGTGTTTTCTGCCCATTTTCCTGTCAATAGCTAATATGCCTAGTTCAGGATAGTAATCAATACTTTATGCATCATCCATCTTTGCCATTATTCCCCTTTCCAAGCCTGGGAGAGTGACCTACCTGGGAGTAGGTGGGAGGAGCTGGACTGAGGAGGAAAGGTGGGAAAGGGGCGGGAACGTTGTTACTTGATTCCTGGAGAGCGTAGAGAGCTGGTGCTGGCACTCTCTGGGTTTGCAGGTGTTTAAGGCTCATCATTTTTGTCAAGGGCCATGTTTATGGGTTCTCTTACTTCCCTAGGGATCTGCCACCTTCGGCTCCCTTATTGCTGATGAAAGCATCTCTGTTTGGATGGTTGGTTATGAACTCCTTCTCCAGCCAAAAAACATCTGGTGGTATCTCCATCTCCTTTCAACGGTGATCTTTTTGCTTCTTCAGATGACTCCCGGGCAGCTTCTGGGATGACTCCAGGGTGATGCTCCTTCATGCATAACACACAGGAAACACTCATTTATCCTTTGTCTTCAGAGACTCTGGAGTGAGGCTTGCTCAGGGCAGTCATTTCATTTTGCCTTTTGCCATCAGAACAGTTAGCTTGTTTCTTTCCATTTAGGGTGGCAGGCTTGGGTCAGACCAGTCCACTGTGTCTTCATGACTGAAGGAGACCTCATCATACCCTCAACTTCTCTGTAAGGACTACTCCCTCGACTTGAGGTGAACAGAACACCTCACCCTTTCTCCTCTGTGAGAGTACAGGACACAGAGCAGAATCAATTCTTCCAAAAATTATCTTCTTTCTTCTCCAGTAGCCTCCAGCCCTTTTATTCCATTTCTGTGGGTGAACAATTAAGTCACAAAACAAGCATGAGTCACTTCTTTCATAAAACCTATACCATGGACTTGCAGCTTACTTGGAAGGAGCATCAGTTGTCTTGGGCTGAGACTCACTTGAACGTCTTGTTAGATTCCATTTGAGTAGCAGAGGTGGATTAAATAGTTTGCTAAAGGTAAATGCTGGAAGTGGAATTCTAATCTGGACAGTCAAGATTCAAAACCCAGACTCTTAAACAGATAGTATCTTTAATTGAAAGTCTTAGAAATAAATTTTATTTCCCTCTCTATGTTTGTCTGTATATTATACATTTTCCTATATATGTATGTATGCATCTGTATATGTATAATAATAGTTGTACAATAAGAAAAATTGTATTTTAAAGATTACTCAAGCAAAAGCATTCAGCACAGTTTAGAGTGATGGGAAATTGCAGACAGGAGTAGTAGATAAGAGGTTGTTTAAATAGTCAATAATTAACACTACAACAATATCAATCATAATAAAACTCACTCTCCCTCCCCGGCCTTTTCACAGAGCATGCGCAACAATGTCCTTACAACAGATACAAACACAAGCATCATGAAGGTTTCCCCTGTAATTTCTTCTGTGATACATTGATAGGGTCACGCCAAAACACAACCTGGTAGAAGGCGTTCTGAGAGAGCAAAAACCATTCAGTCCTAGGACACAGCTCTCTGCCACCTGAGATTAATGCAGCAAGACATTTTATAGGACTCAGGCAACGGCTGGATGGCAGAACTTTCAGACAGTCCTTTGTAAATATTGTTTCTTTTAATCAAGCCTTTGATAAATATTGAGTGGCAAGAAGTTCAAGGTTGCCCAGAGTAGTTAGAATGAAGCTATTCATTACGTTGGTTAATGCAGACTTCAGCAGGCAGTCCAGCTGGGAATGGGGCAGTTATGCTTCCAGGCAGTTTGACAGGCTTGACAAGGACACCTGGCTCTATGGTGGCAATCAATCACTGCCACAGTTATACTGTGTAACAAATCATCCCACATCCCATTGGCCTAAAACAAGGATCACGTATTCCCAAAATGTCCAAGGTAGGAGGACTCCAACGTGTTTAACTCCCAGTAGTCACTTGGGTCTGGCTCTTCCCCACATCTTTCCTCCTTTACTGGATCAGTGGATTAGCCAGGATATGTTCTTGTGGCACCGGCAGAAACATAACAGGGCAAGACTCACAGCACAAGGACATTCCATGCCTTTGCTTCCACATTTCCATTAATCTTCCCCAGGTCAAGCCAAGTTGCACGGCCAAACCCAGTGTCAATGGGGTGGGGAAGTCTACGCTTTTCACCATGGGAGAGAAGTCAGTAAACAATAGTCCAAATCATCACATTCTACTGAAGAAGCAATTTGGCATACTGATGAGAATGTCTATAATTAAAAGAGAGTGACAACATGAAATAGGGACAAGAAAGTGGAATAACTGGAATTCTCCTATATCTTTTGCGGGAATATAAAATGCTACAACCACTTTGAAAAACAGTTGGCAGATTTTTAAAACATTTGAAAAGTACCAGCAGCCTTCTACTCTTAGCCTTTCAGCCAAATATATAGAAATGAAAAGATATATATGCTCTTCAAGGAAAAGACTTGTACATGAATGTTCATAGTATCTTTATTCTTAATAGCTCCAAAATAGAAACAACCCAAATGTCCATCAAGAGGGGAATGAATATTTATTTGAAAGGTGTTTTTTTTTATATGAGATACTACTCAGCAATGAAAGGAACAAATGACTGATATATACAATAAAGTGGATAGATCTCAAAAACAACATGCTGAGCAAAGGGAACTAGACACTAAAGAATACATGCAATTTGAAAACATTGATATCAAGTTCAAGAACAAACAAAACTAACATAAGGTCATAGAGATCAGATCAATGGTTGACTTTGACTGGAAGGAGCATGAAATAACTGTCTGGGGTAAGGAAAATGCTCTATATCTTGATAGGAATGCAGGTTATTGATACTCATTGAATTGTTCACTTAAAATATGCATTTCACTGTATGCAAATTTATCTCACTTGAAACAAAAAATGGAATTTGGGGTTGGGTCTGGCACACAAAAAAGATAGGGCTTCCAAGGCCATGCTTTTAGGCCATCAAGCCTGACTTGCCCAGTGTCAACGTCAGCCACAATCAAATTCCTCGAGAAAATGCCCATAGGCAGGTTGATCTTAAGTATATCATGCTCTTCAGGAAAAACTGGGTGTAAAAGGTCCTTCTAGGCAGCTGTCTTGGGTTGGGTTTCTGGGAAAGCTGAGCCAGAGACAAGGACTTGAATGCAGGTGGTTTATCTGGGAGGTGAGCCCAGGAAGCAGGAGTGAGGGAGCAGGGACAGGAAGCAGGCGAAAGAAGAAACGCCAGCAAACGAGCTCATGCTGGAGGCAGCTGAGCCTGGGTTCCACTAGGAGCTCTGAGAAGGACACTAAATTCCTCCCAGAATTGTCCAGAAAGAACCACAGAGTAGGGCTTTCTTTACAGCAACATAAGAATGGCCTAATACAGATGAGAAGCCTTACTGATAACATAAATGGTCCATTAACACAGATTTGATATGTTATAGGTATTATACACTATACTCTCAAAATAAAACAAGCTAGACAAAAGAAAAAAATCACGGGCCACGTCCATGGGCTCATGTCTGTACTCCCAGGACTTTGGGAGGCCAAGGTGGGTGGTTCGCTTGAGTCCAGGATTTCGAGACCAGCCTGGGCAACAGAGAAACCCGATCTCTATGAAAAATACAATAATTAGCTGGGCATGGTGGTTCACACCTATGGTCCCAACTACTTGACAGGCTGAAGTGGGAGAATTGCTTGAACCCCGGCGGTTGAGGTTGCACTCCAGCCTGTGCAACAGTGCAAGACCCTGTCTCAAAAAAAGGAAAGAAAGAAAGAAAGAGAGAGAGAGAGAGAAAGAAAGAGAGAAAGAAAGAAAGAAAGAAAGAAAGAAAGAGAAAGAGAGAAAGAGAGAGAGAGAAAGAAAGAAAGAGAGAGAGAAAGAGAGAGAGAAAGAAAGAAAGAAAGAAAGGAAATCATAAGGCGATGGGTGCAGGTATAATCCCAGCACTTTGGGAGGCTGTGGCTGGAGGATCCCTTGAGCAGAAATATGAGGCTGCAGTGAGCCATAATTGCACCACTGGACTTCTTAAAAAGAAAAGAAAATCATAAGGAAGAGAAAATATATTTATTATTCATGAAGTGGAAGTGGATCATCACTAAGGTCTTTATCCTTGTGCAATGTTTTCACGTTGAATAAGCTGAAAAGGAGGAAGCAGGGGGTGTCTTAGGAGTGGCAGAAACAGAAGAAAATCTGCACGTAAGTGGACCAATGCAGTTCAAGTTCACGCTGTTCAAGGATCATCTGTATACTCTTAATGCTTTCATGTAAAATATTGCTTACTGCTCTGTATTTATTAAGTGGGAAGTGGGCAAGAATTTGATTTGTCCAAAAGTAACATTTAATCATTCAATGTATAAACTTAAGAGATGATGAGCAGTGGAGGGGGAGAGGTGGGAAGGCAGCAGGCACATCTGTGGCCCCCTCTGCAAACCAGCTGCTGGAAGTGCTGGGGCTGACATCCATGCCCCACGCAGATGCCCAGCTGCAGTGAGAATTGGCTTCTTACAGCGGAGAATATCTTACTTTTCTCCAGATAACTGTCCTCAGCAGATGGGACCACTGTGCTTGGGAGAGAACACCCATGGAGGCGCCTAGCCAATGATAGAGTGACATGAGGGTGTAGGAAGCTGGCTCACAGGCCTAAAAATGGGACTGACTCTATGGTAGAATTCATTCTTCAGAGACCCTTTGGAGTCAGGCTGAGGCTAACCTTCCTCTGAGACCACATCCTTGCTGCCCTCTGCCCCTGCCCTCCCCTGATTCTCTCACCCTCCTTCTCTCCATCTTCATTTTTATCCGTTATTTATTTAAGAGTAAACCCTTCCATGAAAAATCAGAGGGAAAGTGTAGAATTGAATGCCCACCAGCGTGAAGAGATAGTTCTATTTCCATAGAGGACAGCTCAGAGTCATCAATATTTACTGCTGGGATTTGCTTTATTTTGATTATATCCATCCTCATCAAATATTATGCAAGGAAGCCTGGATAGCGATGAAATCCACCCAGTACTATTAGAAATTAATTTGATTTTACTGCCAAAAATTTAATTCATATAAACCATAAGCTGATCCTTAAGAAGAAAAGAATACATTGTAGGATTTTGTTTGTTTGTTTTTTGCACTCTCTGAGTACTCAAACCATCTCTACCAGCATTCAATATGTCTGACTTTCTAATTGGCCTGTGAGGATGGAGTATCATGAGACTGTAGCTACAGGAAACTACACATAATTCCTAAACTGCTTTTAACCTTCCTTGCCTCCTTCCTTAACAGGCAAATAAACAATGAAATAATTAGCACACCTTGAACTTCGATGCTGTTCAGTGCTCAACAGGCTAAGTCTGGGTCTGGGAAGGACAGTGGGTGATGAGTCAGAAAATTGCAAATATGTAGGCAGGAAGAAAAAGCAACACCATGCATGAAAAGAGTGTTAGAGTATTGCGGTGTATGCAAAATTGCAGGTGAATTACGATGGGAGTCTTGGTTGGTACAACCCTTTGGGAAGCTGTTTGGCAATACCTACTAAACAGAACAAACGCATAACCTATAACCTCAAATTCCACTCCTGGGTAGACACCCAGGAGAAACGAATATCTCTGTCCACCAAAAAACATGAACCAAAATGTTCAGAAAAGGCTTCTTCATAATGACTCCAAACTTAACTCAGCTGGACCCATCATTAAGAGAATGAGTAAGCAATTTAGGGCACATCCACACCACAGTCTTTGAGACAACACTAAGCATGAAGAAATTATCGCTAAGGCAGCAACAGGCACGGATCTCACCAGCACGATGTGGAGCCAAGGAAGCTAAACACCAAAGAGCAGATAATCTGTAATTCTATTTATATACATTTCAAAACAGGCACAACTACACTCTATGGTGCCAGACATCAGAGCAATGATTTTTCTTGGTTGGGGGATGGTATTGCTGGGGTGTGGAGAAGGTTTGGTGGGACTAGGTGCTGAGTACCTGGGTGTGTTCACTCTGTGAAAATTCACTGGGTTATAAACCTGTAAATTAGGCATTTTTCTCCAAAAGTGTTAAACCAATTAAAAGTTCACCCCAGGTCATTTCCGGGCGTCACGTAACGGAGTGGCCAACGGCCTGCAGAGCAACATGCCCAAGTTTTATTGTCACTACTGTGATACATACCTCACCCATGACTCTCCATCTGTGAGAAAGACACACTGCAGTGGAAGGAAACACAAAGAGAATGTGAAAGACTATTAAATCAGAAATGGATGGAAGAGCAGGCTCAGAGCCTGATTGACAAAACAACGGCTGCATTTCAACAAGGAAAGATACCTCCTACTCCATTCTCTGCTCCTCCTGCAGGGGCGATGACACCACCTCCCCCCAGCCTTCCGGGTCCTCCTCGCCCTGGTATGATGCCAGCACCCCCTATGGGGGGCCCTCCCATGATGCCAATGATGGGCCCTCCTCCTCCTGGGATGATGCCAGTGGGACGTGCTCCTGGAATGAGGCCGCCCATGGGAGGCCACATGCCAATGATGCCTGGGCCCCCAATGATGAGACCTCCTGCCCGTCCCATGATGGTGCCCACTCGGCCCGGAATGACTCGACCAGACAGATAAGGATAGAGGGGAGGCCTCATTGTATCAGTTTTATATTACCTGTTCTGCTTCACCAGGAGATCATGCTGCTGTAATACTGAGTTTTCTAAACAGCATAGGGAAGACTTGCTCCCCTGTCCTATCAAAGAGAATAGTTTTGGAGAGGAGAAGTAGGACAAAAAAGATGCAGTTTTCATTTATATTGGGAAATGTGAAAATAAAATTGTCAACTCTTAAAAAAAAAAGTTCACCCCAAAAAAGCGAGTGAAATTTCTTTACACTAGTTTTGAACACATACACACACATCCCGATAAATCATCTTTTATATTACTTAAAACATGCTGGAAAGTGATAAAATAGAGAATACAAGTTAATAATATCTTCTAACTTCAAATCTTTCACAAAACAATTATGAAAGCATGTTAAGAAATACACCTGGTTTGAAAATTCAACTCTTCACACAAACATTATACTCCAGTTCACTACGGAGTCTCTCGGAATAATCTGGTGGAATTTTTCCCCAGTAGATGTTATAAACCTTTCTCTTCTCTTAAAAAGCTTCTTTGTAGGGGGTGAGGGATAGAGGCTACAAATTGGGTACAGTGTATACTGCTCGGGTGATGGGTGCACCAAAATCTCATGAGTCACCACTGAAGGACTTACTCATAAAACCAAACACTACCTGTTCCCCAAAACCTATGTAAATAAAAAATTTTAATTTTAATTTTAAAAAAGTGCCTTCCTAAACAGAAACAGCAGAAAAGATCCAGCTTTATAATTTCAGTACATTTAGAAAGCTGAACCACAGAGGAGTCTCCAACTGGCTTTCTTAAAGGCTTGACTGAGACTGATTATCCTGGCATTTGCAGAATATGTCACCTACCATAAAAGCAAAAGGGAGTTTTTCCCCCTTACTCTTTTAATGAGGATTTTGATGAGAAAAATAAACAAATTCTGAAAACTCAAATCAAACAAACCTCGCATTTCTCAAGACTAACAGGTCTTTTCTTTCCTCATCACATCCCAACAACCGCCTGCTTGAGATCCCGCCTAAAATCGCGCTAAAGTTTGCCAAAATAATTGAGCTCCAGAGAGGTTTGAGAGGTGCCACTGGCGGATGTTTATTTCTGACATATTCCTTCTGCCCTAGCTGTGCGTATCTGACACTCACAAGCAGGGTCCTCTGAGAAATGGAAGTGCTTCCAAATAAAATACCCAAGCTACGACTCTTCACATCAAGAGAAACCAGGTGTCTTCCACAAAAAATGAGTTGTCTTCCGTTTCTAGGTATGGAAATGTCAGGAAGCTGGAGACACGGTGTTCTAAAAACCTGGTAGGAAAAATGAAATAAAACTCCTGGAATGAAAATACAAAAATTATAAATAAAGCAAAAGGAGAAAGCCAGGGCATAGCAGGGAGGGTCTCAATGTGAACTGATAATGGTAAACCTTCCCTGAAGAAACTGCAATGTTTGGTTCAAAGAGTATTTCTCCTCTATGTGAGCTTTCGAATGGATCGTTGTCAAAGCTTCTCTCCCAGGGAGCTGACGTTGTTAGAGCCACTAAAACACCTGTGTGGTTCATTATTCTTACTTCTTTTAACTGATTAAAAAATGCATAGATTATGTTCATCATGGTGACCTTACTCAACCAAGGCCACACAGTCAGTTAGTGGCTCAGCAGAGTGTGGAATGAGGCTCTCAGGTTATAAACAAGGGAACTCTCCTCCCGTGCTTTTTCCACCCTAGTAAGCTCTCCGTGTGTTTTGCCCCTTGGCCTGAAGTCAGTTCCTGGTGAGGAACTGGATATATCATTGACAAATGCTGTTTTGACTATCAATTCTGAGGCTTTTACCAGACTCTTTCTTTGGCCATGTCTTTTTTTTTTTTTTAAATCTTTGCCCTTTTTATTAAGTATAACCTACATATAGAAACATATATCCCTGTACCAATTCTGATGAATTTGTACAAAGTACAATTCCCACGTAATCACCATTCAGATCAAGAAATAAAACATGGCTATTCCCAGAATCCCATCTTGTGCCCTTTCTAGCCATTAACCCCCACCAAGGGTAACCACTCTCCTGATTTCTCCCCATAGACAGTTTGGTCTGTTTTTGAACTTTAGTGGAAACATTCACTATGCGTTCTTTTGTGTCCAATACCCTTCATGTTTGTGACAGTCATTCGTGTGGCTGTGAGTAGCTGTGAGTCCTTTACTCTCATCACTGTAGTCTTCTATTTTGTGACTATGCTATGATTTCTTCATTCTATTGGTGGGCATGTGCATGATTTCCAGTTTGATGCTATTATGAAATAATACTGCTTTATGAATAGTCTATCTAGGTCGTGTCCTTTGGTGAGCCTAGGACACATTTCCAAAGGGAATTTCCTAAATGTTCAAGTCTTGGCTGGGGTAAAATCAAGGCCCCTAAGCAGTGTAATGGTAAAGAACACAGTCTTGGAAGAACATACCATGCTCATGGATAGGAAGAATCAATATCATGAAAATGGCCATACTGCCCAAGGTAATTTATAGATTCAATGCCATCCCCATCAAGCTACCAATGACTTTCTTCACAGAACTGGAAAAAACTGCTTTAAAGTTCATATGGAACCAAAAAAGAGCCTGCATTGCCAAGACAATCCTAAGCCAAAAGAACAAAGCTGGAGGCATCATGCTACCTCACTTCAAACTATACTACAAGGCTACAGTAACCAAAACAGCATGGTACTGGTACCAAAACAGATATATAGATCGATGGAACACAACAGAGCCCTCAGAAATAATACCACACATCTACAGCCATCTGATCTTTGACAAACCTGACAAAAACAAGAAATGGGGAAAGGATTCCCTATTTAATAAATGGTGCTGGGAAAATTGGCTAGCCATAAGTAGAAAGCTGAAACTGGATCCTTTCCTTACTCCTTATATGAAAATTAATTCAAGATGGATTAGAGACTTAAATGTTAGACCTAATACCATAAAAACCCTAGAAGAAAACCTAGGTAATACCATTCAGGACATAGGCATGGGCAAGGACTTCATATCTTAAACACCAAAAGTAACAGCAACAAAAACCAAAATTGACAAATGGGATCTAATTAAACTAAAGAGCTTCTGCACAGCAAAAGAAACTACCATCAGAGTAAATAGGCAACCTACAGAATGGGAGAAAATTTTTGCAATCTACTCATCTGACAAAGGGCTAATATCCAGAACCTACAAAGAACTCAAACAAATTTACAAGAAAAAAACAAACAACCCCATCAAAAAGTGGGCAAAGGATATGAACAGACATTTCTCAAAAGAAGACATTCATACAGCCAACAGACACATGAAAAAATGCTCATCATCACTGGCCATCAGAGAAATGCAAATCAAAACAATGAGATACCACCTCACACCAATTAGAATGGCAATCATTAAAAAATCAGAAAACAATAGGTGCTGGAGAGGATGTGGAGAAATAGGAACACTTTTACACTGTTGGTGGGATTGTAAACTAGTCCAACTATTGTGGAAAACAGCATGGTGATTCCTCAAGGATCTAGAACTAGAAATACCATATGACCCAGCCATCCCACTACTGGGTATATACCCAAAGGATTATAAATCATGCTGCTATAAAGACACATGCACACATATGTTTATTGTGGCACTATTCACAATAGCAAAGACTTGGAATCAACCCAAATGTCTATCAGTGACAGACTGGATTAAGAAAATGTGGCACATATACACCATGGAATACTATGCAGCCACAAAAAAGGATGAGTTTGTGTCCTTTGTAGGGACATGGATGCAACTGGAAACCATCATTCTCAGCAAACTATCACAAGAACAGAAAACCAAACACCGCATGTTCTCACTTATAGGTGGGAATTGAACAATGAGATCACCTGGACATGGGAAGGGGAACATCACACACTGGGGCCTATTGTGGGGAGGGGGTAGGGGGGAGGGATGGCAGTGGGGGTTATACCTGATGTAAATGATGAGTTGATGGGTGCTGATGAGTTGATGGGTGCAGCACACCAACATGGCACATGTATACATATATAACAAACCTGCACGTTGTGCACATGTACCCTAGAACTTAAAGTATAATAAAAAATAAAAATAAAAAAATAAAAAGAACACAGTCTTTGGGTCAAACTGGTTCATTTTGAGTATTGCTACCCAAGTGCTCCTGAACATTTTAACTAATGCCTCAGTTTCCTACTCTGTAATAGGGGATGATAATAATAATAGCTACCTCATAGTTTTAGTGAGAATTGAATGAGTCAATGCTAGAAGAATGCTTGACACATGTTAAGAGCTAGTTGAGAGTTTTCTAATATTGTTATTATGCCAGCAACTTGACCTCTACTTCAGTCATGTGGGGTTGTCCTGGGTACTAAATGGCATGTAGTCAGAGGATCGGAAAGACCCTCGTAGCAAACTGCTGCTCAGAACCCCGCCTGGCATGAGGAGGACTGGCCCACGTGGGCACCAGCCTGTGGAAGCCATCCAATCTCCGAGCTCACCGCCTGTCCAGGGTCACATCTGGGACCTCGCTGCCTCCCACCTTCCCTCCTGCTCACCCTCCCCTCCTCTGCCTGCTGCCACCGCTTCGAACTCCTCCAATGTTCTCCTAATTCCTTACCCACTGGGGATGTTTTTACCCTGTGTAGAATACAGATTCTTTTCCGCATGACGCCATTAGCAGAAAGAAATCCAGGCCCTTAATAACTGACTGCTTAAAACGGCACAGCTGCCTCAATCAGGGGTCACCACACAGACCAGAAAACAAGGCAGCAGTTTATAAAATATAGTTTTATTTGAATAAGACCAGTCCACATGGGATTAATTAAATACATCCACCGCGAGTGAAAGGATGTATGTTGGTGGATTTGCGCGTCCGCCTTTCCTATCACGGCTCTGGAAGGTTTAGCTTCTACTGCTTTTGTCTGCATGGGATTAAGAAGGAGGAGGTTGGACGGGGTTATTAAAAGAAAAAAGAGCATGCCTGGTGACCTAATTCCCTTCTGCATCTTTATCATGTACCACGGTGTACAAATCCCCATATGGGACAACAATGCAAATGAGTTGTACTGGAGGATAAAACATTTGAGACAAAAAAAAAAAAAAAAAGAAACATGAGTTTGTCATACAATATTATGGCAACTAATAATGCTCAGACTTAAAAAAATGACATTCTATTATGGAGTTTTATTTCTTGTCCCGGTGGGCGACCAACCAGGCATAGCAATTCAGAATTCAAATACTGTACAAGGATATACAGTAACTACGGTTCTCTAAGGATTTGAGGAAATGTCAGAAAACCAAGCTCCAAGTCGAATTTATTAGTTGGTGCAGTTGTCTAACAATTTTACATAGACACTGATAAGGCCATCTGGGAATCCCTTTCACCATTAAGTGATTTAGAGGCCCCTACAGAAATGTCCTTGCCTGCTACAGCTCACTAAGACACCATCTCCCACGACAACAGCAAACCATGCTAAAACAGCAGCACTAGTTATTTACTTTTTTAATGGACATATTTTTCTTTAAATGCTGCTTTCGGTAAGACCCACAGATAGAGGGATTTCTCATGAAATCTGTCAAAGCCAGAATTAGAGATGTGAA
Source organism: Colobus angolensis palliatus (assembly GCF_000951035.1). Taxonomy (NCBI): domain Eukaryota; kingdom Metazoa; phylum Chordata; class Mammalia; order Primates; family Cercopithecidae; genus Colobus; species Colobus angolensis. The sequence goes on along the minus strand of NW_012112808.1, from coordinate 7,465,159 downwards.
TAAAAATTTTTAAATTTTAGTGTGGGCCTAATAAAGAACAGTCCCTCTTCCAGACCTGCACTCTTCCCTGGGGCATGTTTCCAGTTGAGTTGCTAGAGTTCTGGGGAAGAAATTTGTTACTAATGGATGGAAGTTTCCAGCTTCATCGGCAAAAGCTTAGCTCCTGAAGGCAGCAGAGAGTAAAGCGGAGAGAAGCCTGAGTGTTTGTGACCAGGCGTTTATTTTAGACTGACCACTGGTGGGCAGGATGCACTTGGACAAGGAGCTCATCAGTCCAGAGCTCTGTGTTCTGAACCCGCAATTGACATTTGAGGCAATGGACCCAGAACATTTCCTTCTGGGTCTGAGGATTTGAAACCTGAGGTCCACAGTCCTATCCCCATACTGTGGTTTTCTCGTCTCTCCCTAGATGTGACCTCTCTCTTGCTTCCTTGTCCACTGCATCATCACTCTAATATTGTCTCTCCCCTATTACTGCCAGATTATTCTTCAACCCTTCCCTAGCAATGCCAAGGAAATGACAAAATGCTGCGACTTTTCCTGCTACACATGCCCTCCATGTTTGTTGAACTTGGAAATTATCTCAGAACTTGGAAATAATTTTGAAAAGTTGGTCCCTCATACTTTTGATTAGTAATAGGGACAGAGAGTCGGTTCTGGAATGTAAAGCCTGGATCCCTACTTTCAACAAGTATGCAGGCTGGTCTGGTTGGAAAGAGGGACTGGGGAATGACTGAGTCTGTGCTTTTGGTGCACTGAAAGAAACTCCCAGTAAGGGCTCTTCTGCAGCCTGGGGAAATGCTAAGATGGCTTCTTGTCCAAATAAAATGTTCAAAAATCAGCAGGAACCAATCAGCCAGCAAATTCGAGGTAGGACTGTCCAGGTGTGAGTAAGAGAGCAGATGCTTCCAGGGAGCTGTAAGTAGTCAGGCACTCCTGGGGTATAAATTACAAGGCTGAGAGTGGCTAGGAGAGAACTGTCAGGCATGCAGGTCTCTTAAGGTGCTGGGAAACTTCACCTTTATCCAGTACTTAACAGGGCATGGGAGGTGTTCAAGACACTTCAAGAACAGAAGGGTACAGGGTCAGATTTGCATCTCCATTGGGTTGCTCTGTCCTGGTGAATAGGTAAAGGGCAGATCTGTGATGGGTGAGGCGGATGGAGACTATGTCAGGAGCTAATGCAGGAATCTAGGCAGGGACGATAAAAAAATGAGTAATGGCAGCAAGGGTGGTGTAGTAATCCAGGGCACCCCAGCAGCCATACAAACACACCTCAAATTTCAGTGGCTTTAGCACCATAAAGGCTTCTTTCCTTGTCCAATGGGAGAGGGCTTCTGGTCATGGGAGGGCTTCACCCATGGGTAGCTCAGCAGCCCCAGATCCTTTCTTTCTTACAACTTCACAGCTTTGGGGACCTCGAGTCCTCTATATCCAGGCAGAAGGGAGACAGAATGGAAGAGGCCCACCCACTTCTTGACGACCTTGGCGCGAAGACACACATGTCACTTCCATTGTCATAGGTGAGAACTGGGCATGTGGCCTGCTCAGTTGCAAGCTCATCAGCTTGGAAATGTAGTCTTGACGGGGCTGCTGCTTCCTGGCAGCAACCCCAAACTATGAATGGGAAAGTTTGAAGTTTAGAGGACGGGTAGATGTCCCTGGAAAAGATGGAGTGGAAGGATCAATGGTGAGGATAGAGAGGGGTTGGTGAGGATAGGGAGGGGATAGTGAGGATAGGGAGGGGATGGTGAGATTACGTAGCGGATGGTGAGGATAGGGAGGGGATGGTGAGGTTACGTAGGGGATGGTGAGGTTAAGGAGGGGATGGTGAGGATAGGGAGGGGATGGTGAGGGTAGGGAGGGGATGGTGAGGATAGGGAGGGGATGGTGAGGGTAGGGAGGGGATGGTGAGGATAGGGAGGGGATGGCGAGGGTAGGGAGGGGATGGCGAGGGTAGGGAGGGGATGGCGAGGGTAGGGAGGAGATGGTGAGGTTAGGGAGGGGATGTTGAGGATAGGGAGGGGATGGTGAGGGTAGGGAGGAGACAGTGAGGTTAGGGAGGGGATGTTGAGGGTAGGGAGGGGATGTTGAGGATAAGGAGGGGATGGTGAGGGTAAGGAGGGGTTGTATTTTCAGGATCTGGGGAGCATTTTCATGTGGCTGAAAGTGCCAGGTAAGTGGGGAAGGGGAGCACTTCTTCTTTTCTGACTTAGGCAATAGTGATACCAGTGGAGAGCTGAAATATAAAAGGAACTATATATATTTTTTTCATTTTGTGGGGAGAAGATGATGCATTTTCCTTGGTATATATGTTGGGCCGGGTTAGTAGAAATGGAACTTAAGACAAGGTTTGTGTACAGGCGACTTATTAAGGAAGTGCTCCCAGGGGAGACTAATAAGGACATGGAGGAAGAGGGACAGGGGAGGGAATAAGCCCAGCAACAATGAACTCTCAGTTAAATTCTCACCCTTGACCTGACCCAGGAGGGGACCTCTGGCCCTTCTGGCTCTCTGTATTATGTGGAGAACCCAGGTTCATCCACCCAAGACAGTGACAGGTGCAGGCAGGCAGAAGCAAAGCCGCAGAGAAGCTGGAGAAGGAGAACACAGACACGACACAAAGGACCCCGGGACATTTGGGCAGAACATCAAACAGCATCTGCCACAAAGTTTGTTAAGACATACAGTAGGAAATATGAGCAGATGATGGGATACCTGAGTCTGAAGCCTGAGAGAGGTCAGGAATGAGGACACAGATCTAGGATCTTGCACATGGGTGCAGGTTAAGACCACACCAGTGGATGAGACCTTCATGGGAGAGAGTACAAGATAAAAAAGATGAAAAGACTAGAATATTAGGGAACACCAATGCGTTAGGAGAAAGAAGAGACAATGAAGAAAGCTGAGAATGAGTGTCCACAGAACAGAAGAAGCAGGAAAATACGGGGTTACCTGCCCCAGAGGAGTTCAGAGAGACAAGGACTAAAATTGAATCTGGCATTAGGGAGGCTATTCCCTATTTTGGCTAGAACAGAATCAGTTTCATCCTGCCAAAAACTTCCTCTTTATTTTGTATTTTATTTGGCAACAAGCATTGTGGATTCTTATGGAAATACCACAAGGAAAAGGTTAAAAGAACATTTGGGCTTGTTACTAATACCCACAGGAGCTCACTTCTTACTCACTCTCACACCTAAGATATCGTATCACCCTGCGAGATAGAGGCTCCTCGTTTCAATTAGTGGAAAGCTCACCATTAGCTAACTAATTAAGGCTATTCTCTCACATCTATTTTCTAATTACAGTCACCACTGAGATATTTTCACCCAAGTGGCCAGTGATGCTGTGGATTTATTTTAAATTTAGTTTGACAATAACAAACAACTAATTAATGTTTATAAATATAATAAAATCCCTCCTGACGAGTTGTGGGTATTGCATACACTAGCAACCAGTTTATTAAAACATTAATTGCAGTTGGATTTGTTTTGGGATTCATGCATAATCCATTTAGTACATAGCAGGACTAACTCATTTTGAAGGGATTATGAATGAAATCCTCCACAAAGTCTTTCGTTTAATTCACATTGTAGTCAAGGAAGGGGAAAGTTTGCTTTCATCAAATTCTGCGGCTCTTCAGTGTTCTTCAGTGTGGTACTTCATTCATTCCTTCCTTCATTCATCCATTTAGTATTTATCAATCATCTACTGTGTACATAGCTCTGTGAATACATTAAAAATGTGCTCATGGGTTCTGCAGATGAAAACTGCAAAGTTCAATCAATCAAGTGTCTGCATTTCTAGCTGAAGTGTAAATTGGTACCCCCACTTTGGAAAACTGAAAGTGTCTTCTAAAGCTGAATACATCCAGACCTTACAACGGCAATTCTACTTATAGGTATATACTTAACAGAAATACGTCCGTATGTTCACTAACAAGACACATGTGATTGTTCACTGCAGCATTATTTGTAGTAGCCCCAAACTGGAAACCACCCGAAAGTCCATCAACAGTAGAACGGGTACATAAATTGTGGCATCATCCCTTAACAGAACACTATGTGGCAATGAGAACTAACAAGCTACAAAGTTCAAAACAAGCAAAACTGGCCAGGAGTGGTAATTCCAGTGCTTTGGGAGGCTGAGGTGGGCAGATCACCTGAGGTCAAGAGTTCAAGACCGACCTGGTCAACATGGCGAAATCCCGTCTCTACTAAAAGTACAAAAACCACCCAGGTGTGGTGGTGGGCGCCTGTAATCCCAGGTACTCAGGAGGCTGAGGCGGGAGAATCACTTGAACCCGGGAGGCAGAGGTTGCAGTGAGCCGAGATCAGGCCATTGCATTCCAGTCTGGGTGACAGAGCAAGACTCCATCTCAAACAAACAAACAGACAAAACAAACAAAAAACAAGTAAAACTAATCTGTGGTGCTGGAAGTCAGGATAGTGGTTGTCTTTGGAGGTAGGTAGTAAAGAAGAGCTTTTGGAGTTCTGGTAATGTTGTCTCTTCATCTTGGTTCTGGTTACATAAGCATGTCCAGACTGTGAACATTCATTCATTGATTATAATTTATGTACTTGTTATATATTTATATTGTAATAAAATTTGCAAACAAACAAAACTAAAACTCAGTCTATCAGCTAGGGGCTTGCCTTTGTTCTTATACGACTGTGCTTGCTCTAATGAAAGTGGTTACATAATCATTTATGGCTGATCATTGATTGATTGATTTGTTCATTCCACAAGCAATTTGGGGGACCTAACTAATCTGCAGTGCTGGTGGGAATGACTATGTATGAAGATATAAAAGCACATCAACCATGACTTCTGTCAGTCATGGCCTCTGTCCCCAGTTTTACAGGACATTGGTGAAGAAAATCACATAAAGCAATTGTTACAATACAGTATGGCAAATGCCAGAGTCACAGAAAAAGGGCATTTAAATTAAACCAGGGCAGGAAGCAAGTAGGTGAGATGTTCAGGAAAGGAGTAGAGGACGTTTGCTGCCTCATGTCCCTTAGCATCCCATCACCCTATTTAGGCAGCAACCCCTGAGTTTTATTTGTGGACCAGTCCATCACCCATTGGTCCAGGTGAGGCCCCAGCCTTTGGCTCTATGACTACAGGATATGAACAAGGCTAAAGACAACCAGCATACTTCTTCCTCCAGCTGCGTGGACTTGTTCAGAGATGAGCATGTAACCTAAACTAATGCTAGAAAACTGCAGGAATTGTTTAAAATCCTCTTCTTTGAAATTGAGAAGATTATGAATTAGGGCAGTAGCAGCCATCCCGCCACTATTTGGAGCCTGATGATATAGTTGCTACCCAGAGATGAACAGGGCTGAATCCAGAGGCCAAGAGAGACAATGTGTTCTGGTGACATCAACTGATCCTTGGTCAAGCTAAGCCTGATGCCTGTCCTACTTTGAGACTTTGCAGTTAAACAAGTTAATAATTTCTCTTTTGCTGAAGCTTATTTGAGGTGAGTAGCTGTTGTTTTTTTTAATTTGTAACTGAAAGATATTTAATTGATACTGAAAACTTCCAAGAGGAAGTGTTTGCACTGACCTTCGATGGTAAAATAGGAGTCAGAATAATGAAAGGGGAAGGAGCATCCCAAGAAAAGGGCTACATCATTCCAGGAGGCAGGGACAGGTGAAGAACTTGAGTCTGATAGAGTTGGTGCAATGAGGCTATGTTGGGCATGAGTAGCAGAAGCAAGTCAGGAATTGCACACAGGGCCTGGATCTTGTTGCCTGTGCCACCTGCTACCCTACTCAGAGTCTCTGAACACTCACAATTCCTGTGCATGGGACAATTTCCTCCAGCAAACACCCGTCTCCCTCCGGCTGTAGGAGCAGGCTTTGCTCTGGCTCATATTTAATACCCCAATGAGCAGCCCTCCACCCAGGACAATAGGTGTTAGTGAGAAAATGCCAGAGCTTCATCCCCAAGTGAGATATCTCAAGGCGTGTTGGACACCATCTTCCAGAAGCCCAGTGAGACTGAGCCCAGCTGCCCAAGCAGTGACCTGGTCAAGAATGGCCCAGCATTGACTTAGTCATCTACTGCTATAATAGATGACCACTCCCAAATGACAGGGCTTACAACAATTATGTATTATTTGTTTTGATTCTGTGGGTCAGGAGCTTAGGTCAGACTCAGCCAGGGGATCTGTTGCTCCACATGCCGTTGACTGGGGTCATCACTCAGCTGTGTTCAGCTGGCCACAGGGCTGGGCCAGAAGGTCCAGGAAGGTTCCATTCACACCTGACCCTTCAATGCTGCTGCATGTGCCTCTCTTTTGCATGGTGTTTCATTGTCAGTGGTCATCCTGAGCTTCCTTACCGCATGGCAGTGAGATTTCCCAGCAGAGAGAAAGCAAAGCTGCTAGCCCTCTTGTGCCCTGAACTCAGAAGTGCCAGAACGACATTCCTGCCACATGCCATTGGTCAGAACAGTTACAAAGCTGGTCAGACCTGTGAGAGGGACGCAGCGGGGCAGGAGCGGTGTGCTCACCTGGGAGGGGAGGGGTGTGGTGGCCATCAGAGGACAGCAGTGGCCACTTCCCCACCCCCACCCATGCTTCCTGGGGCCACTTCCCAAATAAACTAGAGTCCTTGTCTTCTGGGGAACCCCAACCTAAGGAAGCCCAATTTTGTTTTCAGTCTTAGTCTTTATTTTGCTAGTCTTTAATCCTAATATGGAATGTATGTATGTATATATAAAATGTATATATATATATATATAAATATTTTATAGAAAGCTGATCCTAGCGTGATATACAGGCTGTAAGGCAGAAAGTCAGCACACACCAGGAGGCTGAATTTATAATCTGCCCAACACTGGGCTCCTAACCATGGAGGTACCTGAAATGCATCTCGATGGCAGCTCCCCTCAACCTCCACCCACTTCCGAGAGCATTTCACATACAGCGAGTCTAACTCCCTGATGGTGGCAATGCATTTTTCTTCTCTTTTTCTTGATCAGTCTTGCTCAGTTTATTAATTTTATTGGTTTTCCAGTAGCCAGGTTTTGGCTTTATGGATTTTCTCTACTATGCATTTGTTTACTATTTCATGGATTTTTGCTCTTGTCTTTTCCTCTACTTTGTGGTTCTTTTTTTGGCCTCAGAGATAGTAGCTTAAATCACAGAATTTCAGCTCTTCTTTTTTTCTAATATATCAGCTAAAGGCTTTAGATACATCCCGTGTGTTTAATATATCTTGGTTTGTTTTCAATGCCACCCAAAGGAACTTAGGTTTCCCAAAGCAGCTTTACCTGTATAGAGTCCTGTAGCTTAGATCTGGAAGGCTTCAAAGAAGGGTTCATTGTCCTGATTTCACAATGGTGGAATGTAATCTAGAGCACATCTCTGTGAAAATGAACTTGTATTTGTGCAGCCTTTTGGTTTTCAGATTGTTTTTGTGTGGACTTATTGGACTCCACTGCAATTGTTCTTTTTAGTGGTCCGGCCTAGCCTGCCCAGGGACCAGGCCTGCCTCATGCATGCCTCAGCCTCAGCTATTGCTCTTGGAGTTTTGCTGCCCTTGAGATGAGCCCTGGATAAGGTTGGCCTGTTGTGGGCTTAGCTGATCTTTAGTTGACCTGTGTCTGCTCAATATCCTGTGATGCCACTGAGTTGGACTGCCCTTTGTAACACTTTGCCTGGCTCAGCCCAGCTCCCTGGACCTTGCAAAGGTCCCCACAGCTCACAGCAGGCCTGAGTCCAATCCAGTCTTTCAAGTTGGTGCCAGACAATGGCAATCCTATAAAACAGGCAGACCAGGAATTACAACTCTCTTTTAGGTTAGGTCCTTGAGAAGCAGAGCCTGAGGCAGGGATTCTGGTGCATGCAAAATGTTGAGGGACGGTTCTCAGTAAGGAAGTGGGTGAAGCAGGACAGGGCAAGGAAAGGAGCCAAGCAAGGAAGTGGTCTCAGAAAAAGCCCAGGTGGGGCATGATCCATGGGACAGGGATGGGGGCTTCAGAGCACTCACTACATTACAGAGTGGCCCCTCTTGGAGCAAGAGATCCAGCTTTCTCTTCCTCCAAGGCAGTCAGTCATTAGCTGGGGGCTGCCTGCAGTGGGAGGAGGGGGGCTGTAACTTCTCTGGTGCAGCAGATCCATTAGCTGAGGGCAATTCTCCAGACAGCATGGGCAGCTGTGAGCAGTGGGCAGCCATACTTCCAACAGCATGGAGGACAGGCACTGGCCCATACCAGGGATTGGGGTGGGTGATATGGTTTGGCTGTGTCCCCATCCAAATCTCATCTTGAATTGTAGCTCCCGTAATCTCCATGTGTCATGGGAGGGACTCAATGGTAGGTAATTGAATCATGGGAGTGGGATTTTCCCATGCTGTTCTCATGATAGATAAAAAGTCTCATGAGATCTGATAGTTTTATAAAGGGCAGTTCCCCTGCACATGCTCTCTTGCCTGCTGCCATGTAAGGTATGCCTTTGCTCCTCCTTCACCTTCTGCCATGACCGTGAGGCCTCCCCAACCATATGGAACTGTGACCCCTTTAAACCTCTTTTTCTTTGTAAATTACCCAATCTCCGGTATTTCTTCATAGCAGTATGAAAATGGACTAATACAGTGGGGGCACCAAGAGCATCTACCACGTGCACCTGTTTTACTGAAGAGCAAATCAAAAGTTCAACCACTGCACCCTCACAACGCTAGTAACATGCAGAGTCAGGAGTAACACCCATGCCTTTGGATTCATATATCAGCACACTGCTTGTCCCATAATCCCTCACTAACAGCACTGGTAGATGGATATGTGAATTGGTTTCATCACTCTGAACACATAGCCTCACCTCAGCCTCTTACTGATATGCGTTGCCAACCTGTTTTGGTATTTATGATTTAAAACCTCACCCTCAATTCATAATTAGTTATAACATGGATGCCCCTAGGTCTCACAGGGCTATAGGTACCAAATGAGGTCATACTGACATTAGCAACCGATTAGCACTCATTAGCCCCCATCTCTTTAATTGCACTGCTCTGTGCCAAGGTCACTTAATTCTGGAGTTTCCCAGGAGGTGTCTCGTATGTGCTCGTTAAAAACTGCAGCCTGCTCCTCTCAGCTGTCCCAGCTCACTCTATGGCTCAGGGTTTAATGCGAGACTCCCAATGCCATTGGTACTGTCATCAATTCTCCCTCCCTCTATGCCTTACAGCTCTTATAAAATATAACATATACTAAAGCCTAAATATATAGCAATTTCATATTTTTCCTGTTAAAGCTATGTATTTTTAGAATTTAATTTTAAAATTTTTTATTAAATTTATTAAATTAATGAAACAATTCAACCTAGTTTGTCATGTCTGATTTGGAAAACATTGGTTGTAGTAATTTAACATATTTTAATCATACATGCACACCTACTTTAGAAAATTTCTTCTTGCTGGCTTTTCATTGTTTTAAAACAGTGGTGGTCTAGCCAATATTTAACAACCAGCTCTCTAAAATAAAGTATGCATTTGTATATACATAGTTTATTATAAATTTTGCTAGTATAAAGAATTTATCACACACAATTTTTAAGTAACAATAAAATATAAAATGTTCTTTATTATAAATTCCATATAGCCAATTGATTTTCATAGGGTGTTTTCAATTTTTACTAGTCTTTGATCTGTAGCCAAGCTATGGTTGCAACTGATGAAAGAGTGTTGATATTTTTGCTTAAATTAAGACAAAAGTGAAACAACAGAGAAGTATGTTGGAACTTTACTCATGTATCCATGACTTGAGTGACTTCTTTGCTGAATCAGATACTGGTTCTCTAATGATGGAAGAATACCTACTCAATTTGTTTTGCTATTCACAATGTAATGGCTACAGTCACAATACATTTTAAGTTTAATCTCCATTATTTACATTTTCTCCACTACTTTTTAAAGTCTAAGCCCTGAGATAAGCTACAAATATTTTTTTTTGACTTTGCTTACTTTGTCATGAAGTTGTTTTTCATCATTTTCATTTCAATGTTTTTCTTTATAGCGTCTAGATTTTGAGTCACAATTAGAAAACTCTCATCTCCTCCAAGGTTATAAAGAAATCCTCTTGTGTCTTTTTCTAGTGATTTTAGGTTAAGTTTTTAAAACATTTAAATATTTGACCCGTTTGGAATTGATTCTGTTGTATGCAGGGCAAGGAATAGATCAAGCTTTATCTTCAGGTGGCTTCTCAGTTGTCTCAACTATTGGATAGTCCATCTACAGGTTTGAAATGCCCCTTCTACACTACTTTCTTGTCTATTTGTGGGTCTATTATTGGATTTTCTATTCTGTTCCATTCATCTGTCTATTAGTGTGCCAGTGCCACACTATTTTAATTCTTGGGGCTTCATAAGATGTTTGGTATCTTATCCTCCATAATGCTCTAATCCTCCACTACTACAGTTCTTTTTAAGATTCTTCCTCACTACTTTAAAATTATATTTCCATATAAGCTTAATAATTAATTAGATAATCAAGTTTTTAAAACCTTGGTATTTATATTGGCTTTGTTTTAAATTTATAAATTAATTCAACAGAAATGACATCTTTATGATGCTGTCATTTTCTGTCCAGTGACACGGTCTGTCTTTCCACTTGTTAAGTCTTTTCTTTACACTACAATGATATTAGTTTTCTTCATACAAGTGGTGCACGCTTCTGTGTAAGTGCCTCATCTTTACTGATATTTTTGCAACAGGCCTCCTTTTAGGTCTTTGGTTTGGTTGTTAATTGTATTTATGAAAGTTGTTGGTTTCTATTTACTGACTTTTGCATCCCACTCCTTTGCTGAATTTTTGTATTGTTTGTTATAGTTTCTCAAGTGATTCTCTTATGTTTCTTAGGGAAACAATAGTAACAGCTGCTGAAGAGTTTTGCATAAGGGTGAAAATGAAGCCATCTGGAAAAAGCAGCAGGGAATTGGCTAAAGTTGCCAACTCCCTAAACATGCCACCGCCCCAATCACAGCATGTGAGTGTAGGGAGAACCCACAGCCCCCACGTGACAAAGCTTTGCAGAAAGCACTAACTTATCTGTAAAGGCCTGAGGTAGAGGAGAAGGTCCTCTGGGAGACACTGAGCATATAGGAAAGTCCCTTTAATTTAATGGACACTCAAGGGGTCCAGAATAAATTGATGACAGAAGGGTTTTCAGTGAGAGGTGAACATGGGGTTAGGAAGCACAGGGCATTGGGGATGGAAGACGGGCATCCTGAGGAACTGCATTTTGGCTGAGGATACCATGAATGAGTGGCAAAGATTTAACTAGTCTAAAGGTTTTGAACAAAATGTTGGCATCAGGCAGTTTGGGTCAGAAGTTCAACAGGGCTTTGGAAGATGCAGATTTTCCATTACCACCAGCAGTTGATGCCTGGGACTGCCGAGTCAGCTGCTCTTGTTTATGCCTTAGTATTGCATACCAGTTCATCTCACCCAGAAGGGCACATTAGAAGCTGCTGTCTGAGGCTCTCTCTGCTCTAATTCCAATGTCCTCTGGACATGAAGGTGGATTCCAGAACATGAACTGTGTAAGAGCCCCCATGTGATTCTGAGGCACCTTCACCCACTTCCACCCATTAAGAAGGATCACTCTGGGAGGAAAATGAATGGCTCTGTCTCAATGTTGACTCTTGGCTTGTGTAGCAGATGCTGTCGGTGCTCCATCCATATCCCACCAGCCCAACCAAAAGTCACCTGCAGCTTGAAGAAACTGTTCCTGATCACTTCCTTCAACAGACAAATCCCTCCTCTACAGCTTATTCTGTGGTATCCTCAGAAGAATATAAGTGCACCAGTGTGTTGGGAGAGGCATATTTAACTGATTATAAGAAAGAACTTTCTAAGCCCCAAAGGTTTCCAGTGGTGAGTATACTAGAACACTAGGATCTCAAAACCATTAACAGCAATTTAGGGGGCTTCGATAGACATTTGCACACTGAGTGGTGAGTAAATTACAAGAGACATCCAGACCTTTCTCATCTCCAAGAAAGATGAACATTTCAAATTCCTTTCTGGACAAGGATTTTTCCAAAGCTTTTTCATGTCCCTTAGATTCCTTTATTGATTCTCAGTAGATGCATCATGTTCTCCTTGATGAAGAAAATTAGGACCTAGGACCAAGGTCCAAGAGCCCTGACTTCTCACCTCTCCACCTCAGTATCTCAGGCACTTCCTCTGCCATGCACTTCTTGCTTACTTTCTGACTCAGAGGAATTGGAAATCATAGATGATTGGTTGGTAGAAAAGCATTCAACTCAAACTAGCTCAGTCAAAAAACTGGGGTGGGATATTGAAAAAAAGGACAGGTAATGTAGCCAGGTCATACAGAAACTGTCAAGTATTAAGAAACAACCCTCTTACCCACAAAGTTTCAAACTTCATTCAAAAATATTATTGACATAAAAGTTTAAAAAGCATAAAAGAAGATCACAGAATTGCAACACAACCTAAATTTTACACAGATTTATTCATTTAAATTCATCCACATATTTATTCATAAATAAATAAATGTTAACTGTGGTTATTTCTATGTTAGTTCAGCTATACTTAGATGTGAAACAAACATTAAATAAATATTTGTAAATTTTAAATTATAAGTGCCATAAAGAAAGGGAAAAATTTCCAGAGAGCTTATAATGGGGTACTATGAGTGAGAGAGGGGAACCTAACCCATGCTGGGAGATGGGAGAAGATTTCCTTGTGGATATAGTTCTTGAACCCAGACTTAAGGATAAGTGGAGTTATTTGCTAGCACATGGTTCTAGTGTACCATTTTAATTCCCTTGTTTCTTTTACTATATACTTCTGAGTTATTTTCTTATTGCTTACACTGTGAATTACCACTAACATCTTAATTTACATCAATCTAGTTTGGATTAATAGCAACTTAAATTTCAACAGTATACAAAAACTTTGTTCCTATGTAGCTCCATCTTCCCCCCTTTAGGCTGTTATTGTCATAAATATATCTTTATACGTGTGTGTCCATCAACTTAAGTGTATAATTATTGCACTATGAAGTTGTCTTTTAAATAAGATAGAAAAAAGTGACAATCAAAAATACAGTACATAATCTTTTAGAGTCATCTATGTAATTCCTTTTGATAGTGCTCTTTTTTTTTTCCTGTGAATTTGAGCTGTTGCCTAGAGTCCTTTTGTTGCAGTCTTAAGGACTCCTGCTAGTATTTCGTGTAAGACTGGTGTGCTAGCAACAAACCCTGTTTTGTTTTTGTGAGAATGTCTTAATTTCCCCTTCATTTTTGAAAGACAGTGTGCCAGATATAGAATTCTTAGTTGACATTTTTTTTTCTATCAGCACGTTGATTATATCTTCCCTCAGCCTTCTGCTCTCCATGACATTTTAATGAGAAATCAGCTGGCAATATTATTGAGGATGCTTTGTACTTGATAAGTTGCTTCTCTTGCTAATTTCAAGAGCTTCTCTTTGCTTCTGGCTTCTGACAGTTTGATTCTTATGTATCTAGATGTCCTATCTTTGAGTTTATCTTGCTTGGAGTTTATTAGGCTCTTTGGATGTGTAGATTAAAGTTTTTCATCAAATTTGGTAAGTTTTCACCATTATTTTTTCAAATATCAATATTTCCCTCTTTTCTCTTTCCACTCCTTCTGGAGCTTCCATTATGTGTGTATTTGTATGCTTGGTGGTGTCCCAAAGGCCTCTTCATTCTTTTTTCTTTCTGCTTCTCATACTGGAAAATCTCAACCTATCCTGAGATTCACTGATTCCTTCTTTAGCCTGCTCAAATATGCCATTAAGTCCATCTTGTAAATTTATTATTTCAATCATGGTACTTTTAAACTCAAGAATTTCTATTTGGTTTCTTTTGTGATTTCTATATTTTTGTTGATACTTTCTGTTTGTTGAGACATCATCCCCATATTTTGGCTCTTTGAACATATTTAAAATAGCTGATTTGAATCTTTGTCTTAAGTCCCATAAACCAAGTGTCTGTGCTTCCTCTGGGGCAGTTTCTACTGATGTTTTCTCCCATGTATAGGTCTCACTTCTTGTCTTTTTGCATGACTCATGTTTGTTTGCATGACTCATAGTTTGTCAAAAACTAGAAATTTCAAATATATAATATAGAAACTGGAAATCAGATTCTCCTTCTTCCTCAGGGATTTTTGCTGATTATTGTAGTAGTTGTTTGTTTGTTTAATAACTTTTCTGAATATGTGAAGTCTGTATCTTAGTCATGAGTGGCCACTGAAGTCTCTACACAGTTAGCTTAGTGGTAAGTTAATGATTGACAGAGATTGCCTTAAATACCTGGAGCTAATAAGTCTCCAAGTTTTTGCCTGGGGTCTCTGTAAGTGTATTGATACATGCCTTCATCACTCAGCAACTCTACCTTAGTCTTCACTTCCTATTTGTGTAGAACCTCAAGGACAGCCAGAGGTGAGCACTTAGAGCCTTTTCAGGTCTTTCTTGAGAATGCTCAGACCTGCACCCAGCCCTGGGCATGCATGTGGTCTTTTGTCAAAATTTTTCAAAGCTCCTATGGACATCTCATGCCTCAGGTTTGTCTTTTAGGTTTTTTGATTATTCCATTGTTTGCCCTAACTGTTATCCATCACCCCAGTCAGCTGTGATGTTAAAACATTTGATAAATGCCATCCTCCTCCTTTTTCCTTTCAAAGATTTTAATCACTGGGTGAGTTCAAATGAAGTCAAATAAAGAAGCCTTTTGAATGGGGGACTTCTAGAGAACTATCAGTAAAACAAGGCACTTATTTGGAAACAAAGTCCATTTTGCTCCCTCTGGTACCGGGAATACAGACTGATTTTTCAAGGTTACCACTAAGCTGGGAAGAGGAGGATGGGAATAGAGTAAGTTAAAATGCCACAATCTGTTCTTATCAAGATTCAGTCATATTTTTAAATCCTCTCAGGGATGCTACAAGCTTTTGGTTAGTTTCCAAGTTCTGAAAAAGTCAATTCTGCCAAATTTTGCCAATTTTTTCATTGCTTTCATGGAAGCCTGAACTTTCAGAGGTCCTTGCTTAGCCATTTTCTCCGATGTCACTCTGGCCTCTACATCTGTGCATGTCCCTGTTGTATGTTACTGCTAGCAGGGCTAAATGACCTTACAGTCCTCATGCTAGACCTTCCCAACTAGACTTCCTGGATCTCTTAGTTCAAATTTCTGTGAGAGAAAATCTGATTGAGTCATTCCAGCCAATAGAATGATTCATTTTATGCCAGTCATCTATATCTGCCATGGCAGACCAAGTGGTATAAACATGGCCAACTGGCCCCTTGTATTCATCAGGAGTTGTGTTGTAAGGCAATGACAAGGAAAAGAGAGATAAGCAGGCTTGCATTTCTAGTGTAGACTTGTCACTGTTAATTCCTCCCTCTGTGCCAGTGACCCCATTTTCTCCTGTCTTCCCTGGAAACTTGTTTCCGGGAATACCACCCTCAATGATAGGCCAATTTTCCTTTTCCATCTTTGTGTCTTTTCTCCGACCTCATGAATGTGGTTTCTCCCTTCTTTTATTTTGCCTGGGTCCTCCCCCTGCACAGCTGCTGAGAATGAAGAGGAGTACTTCTCCCACCACTAAGTGCTGCTCTTGAAACAAACATGCAAAGCCCTCCTTATTTTTCAAGATGTTTTCTCTTTCTGGGGGAAAAGACAGAGTGTAATAGAAATTTTAAAAGTAGCTCTTGATTTTTCTAATCTGCCTGCATGGTTCTGCCCCAGTATTGTCCTGACCCTTCAGTGCTGGTTACACCTTCACTTCCAGCTTTGCATTGGACTCTTTTACCTTGGTCTTTGATTAATGAGGTTTTCCAACTTTAAGACTGGTTTCTGATTCCTCTTAACTTTGGATTATGTCCTAGTTTTTCTAGGCGTTCTGTTCTGAGACTAACATCTGCTGCTATTTCCATGGTCTAAGACTATTCATTGACTCATCAAATCTTTCACAAACAAATCATTTAATTATCAGAAGGATTATGTGAGAGTCAAAGTGAATGGTTTATCTTGATATCCACTGTTGGTTTGTGTAGCAGATGATGTTAATGCTCACTCCACATCCTACTATCCCACCCCAAATGTCACCTATTCCTTAAATGAACTCTTCTTGTTTAGGCTGATTATTTTCTACCTCAAACACCTGAGTCTCTGTCTTCCAGGGGACTTTCTCTGGTTTTTGGACATTGTTCACCTACAAGATGGTCAGACTAGAAGTACTGGAAAGTTTATGCGTCCAGAAGCATCCCTCAACCAATAATAAATGGAGGTTGATGAATGAGTGCCCTAGCACCCTCATGTGGGACAACCCTAAAGTGTGTTTTTGAGATGGCTTCCAGAGGTCTCAGCGGGATTGGACTCCAGTTGCTCACAACATTAGTCTTCCCAGAGCACCCTATATTGATTCTTTCCCTTTCCTCACTTCCTTGCTTCCACACAGTACTTCCTGGAATCACTTCCCAAATAAATTACTGGCTCCCAGGTTCTCATCTCAGAGTTCTCTTTTGGAGGAAACCAAAGCAAGACACTTGGATAAATGCCTTCACTCAAAGTTGCTAAGACAGTGATCACTTGGTAAGTGATGACAGGATGAGAAAGGGAAACTATAATTACCCCTTTTGCCAGATGCACTCTATTTGACAGTATTGCCCATTTTCTAGCATGGTAATGAGTTGGGAAGACATCCTGAAGTTTAGAGAAAACTCAGGGGACCAATATTGAGTTCTAATGGCCTCGGCCGGGCGCAATGGCTCACGTCTATAATCCCAGCACTTTGGGAGGCCTAGGCAGGTGGATTACTTGAGGTTAGGAGTTTGAGACCGGCCTTGCCAATACAGTGAAACCCTGTCTCTACTAAAACTATAAAAATTAGGCGGGTGTGGTGTCACATACCTGTAGTCCCAGCTACTCGGGAGGCTGAGGCAGGAGAATCACTTAAACCTAGGAGGCAGAGGCTGTAGTGAGCAGAGATAGTGCCACTGCAGTCCAGCCTGGGTGACAGAGCGAGACTCCATCTAAAAAAAAAAAGGAGGGGAGGCCTCATGAAGCTTGAAGATCTATCTAGAGGAGGACTACATGCCATCAGAGCTTGCCCAATGTTTCCATAAGGCAGAAACTGCAGGTTTACAGATCTCATATGAAGAATGTTGCCTCGCAAACAGAAAATCCTTATCTCCTTTTAGATCAACGTAAGGGGCACTGATGTGGTCTCACCAAGGGCCACATTATTATTGCATTCAAGTCAACAAGTACTTGAGAGTTCTCATGTTTTTTAAGAGCTTGAAATTTGGAAGGTGATGGCAAGAACAACTTGACTAAATATCACTTACTGCCATGGTGAGTTGTAGGGCCAGCCAAGCATGTCCCCGCTTCATCACGGTGGCTCACTAAGTAGTCAAAGATGGGAGAGTCTCATGCAGATACATCCACGTGGCTAATGGTTTATGACAAATCCTGGGCTGCTGAGAAGTTAAAGGAGCTTTCAAGAAAATTATTGAGGTCCTCAGACACACTCAAGGCAGAGTTAATTAAAAGTCACTGATACAGTCATGAGTGTTCAGCTCCACAATATCGTTGTCAAAGGAGAGATTCTGCAAGCACATGTTGGCATTTTTGGAGAAAGAACCACGAGTAAGATTGAAAAGATAAAAGACATTGCAATGCTACGACTTGTGTCCAAGAAGTAGAAAAATACATAAGAAGAATAAAAGAGAAACTCTTTATGCCAGATATCTTACTTATAACCCAGATTTTGAAGTCTTGACCAGTTATTGTCTCATGTCAGGAAGGAAAAGACACTTGATTAGAAAGGATAGAGGGTGATCTGTTACATAATTTTCCATGTGATTGCCTATAATATAATAGTAGTCTATAAGCTATTATCTCCCATTTTTTTGATGAGGTAATTGAGGTTCAGAGGGAAGGCATGATAACCAAGGCATAAGGGGGTACAAGTACTGGTCACCTCTAATTCTATCCTGTCCTTAACATGGGCTATTATTCCCCAGACCCTGGAATTACCTAGTATAGCAAGGAGATGTGTGTCCTGCTCTGGGGTGGCTGGCTTTACAGGTGTACTGGTGGCTATAGAAGCCAGGCCTGCTCTCTCTGCCCACTCCAGTGCTGACTGCTCCACTCAGCTGGGGGCCCAGGTCACCTTCTCAGCACAGCCATTTCACCTGGTCCTGGTTCTGCTTACGTGTTCTCGTAACACAGCTCATTTTTACTTCGTGTCCCTCTTATTGCACCTTTTCTCTAAAGGAAAATTTGATTCTTTTCTAAAGGGGGTTTAGAACAAATGGTTTAGAGTCATAGATATCCACAGTGGGATTGTGTGTTTCTGTTGCCCACAGCTGCTGGTCGGCGCTCCCTCGGCTGCTGCTTTCCCTTTTCTCCTCCTTCCAGACCTCTCACTGTGCTTCCCAGAGCCACCTGCCTGGGAACCTGGCTCACCCACATCTTTATTCTGGCCCCCCTGGAGCATCAAATTGTAACCAAGTACCCCCATTTTTCTAGAGGTGGTTTAATTATATTTTCCCCTCTCTTTCACTTCACCTTCATCAGACATTCCCTACAGGGCAAGTTCTTCCAACTGCATGCTCCAAGACACAGCTCTCCTAGAGAGTTAACAGTTGGTTTGCAGACCAAAGCATGCCCCCGTGGAACTTTCACCATCAGGGCGTTGTCTTGGAAATTCCATCCTCCAGGGATGACCTCAGAACCTTCACCCACTTGGAAGGCTTATCGAAAGCATGCCCACTCGGCCACTTTTACAACTTACTTCTGCCCAGGAAGGCTCCAACTCAGCTGTCTGATAGATCAGACACTGAGCTAGCAGGGGACCTCCGTCCTTGCTCATTTCCTCCCTTGCCTTATAGAAGTACCCCCTTTCTCAGGAGGCTGAGGTGGGAGAGTCAACCGAGCCTAGGAGGTCGAGGTGGCAGTGAGCTATGATCACATCACCGCACTCCAGCCGGGTGACAGAGTGAGACCTTGTTTCAAAAACAAACAAATGAAATAAATAAATAAATAAGCTCACTTTCTGCTTTCAAGGTGCAGCAGTGGATGAAAAGGCAGAATGCTTTGTGTCCCTTTCCCCAAGCTAGCTTTGGGATAAATTCACTTTTTTTTTTGTATCAGATCTCTCAGCCAGGGTAAGATCTCATAGGTAGATTACTTTTAAAGGCTGACTGACAGTAAGGGAAGCAGCAGCAATGTCCAATCAGAAATATATCCAAAATCACAGTGATCAGTGGTGATTCAAAGTACTGGCAAGCTTCCCCACCCACCTCAGTGGCCTGAAAGGAGACAGAGCTCAGGGGTCCGGAGTCATCACCATAATCCCAAGTCATCAGGGATGAGTTCTAATGTGGTCATTGTGAAACAGGAGTGTTCCCTGATTCCCCTCACAGGACGTGAAACAGGGATATGGCTCGCCTGTTCAAAGCCCTTGTAGGAGAAGCACTCAGATCCACAGGTACAGAGGCCAGGGCAAGTGCTTTGGGCTCCAGCCCTGTGGTAGTGTCTGGGCTTGGTTGCCTGCAACCCCAATGTTTAAATGCTCTTCCAGCTTTGCTGAGGTTTCATTGAGTGGTGGAGGTGGCCCTCAGTGGGAGGGATGTGGAGCGGGAAGTGGGGATGGAGTAGGAAGGTGACCCTCTCCTGGACTTGGGCTGCTCAGCCCGGACTCCTCTTCGACTAATCCCAGCCCAACTCCTCTCGGCCTTCAGATGATCCGCCTCTTCTCCCTTTCCCTGATGCGTCATTCCACAGTCCATTTGCTGGTCGACTGGCTTGCTGGTCTGCTTCTGGGTCCTGGGTTTCAGGGTTTATATGGGTGCAAGACAGGGGGTGAGGTGGGCCCCCAAAAGGCAACTTTTTGGGCGCGAAAACAGAAATGCCTGTCCTCATTTAAGGCCACAGGTCTTCGGGCTGAAGGGTGGAGCCTTTGCTGGGGAACCGCTGTCTTCTACCCAGTATTTTCCTGTCTCCTGTCCATATCAACTGGACACCCTTTAAGAAGGCGGGAGCTGTGAAATCCATTTAGGAACAATTTCCCTCAATAAATGGTTAAACTAAAAAATAAAAAGGCCCTTTAAAGGATTGATAAGCCTCTATTAGTTTGGAAAATTCACTAGCCTCGATCAGTTCATTCTTGGACAATGGCAGATAAATGAGACTTGATTGTTCCAACACCTGCACCGATGTTTGTCTTGTCTCTGACAAGGCGTGGCTGGGCATTGTCAATGAAGTGGTCTCCTCATTATCTCGGCTATTGTTCCAGGAATCAAAGCTGTTGTCAATGCCCACGCCTATTATGCATAACTCAACCACAATACTAGGAGAAGTGAGAAAATAGGTGATAGAGTGAATAACATCTTCTCAGGACCACATTTCATGCAAACCACCGCATTTCCCAGCTGATTCTTTTCATTTTAATTTTTTCATTACCAAGGTAGTACATGATCATCATAAAAACGTGAACAATGAAGAAAAGTAAAAAACAAAAGCTCCTTCCAATTCTCCAGCCCCACTTCTGGGATGACCCACGATTGCATTGTGTAAAACAACCAAAGGATATACCGGAGCACATAGGCGTGTTGACAAAATGGCACACGTGCATATTATTGAGTCTTTTCACTACCATCTATCCCAACCATTTTATTCTTTGAATAGTCTCACAGAACTCCACTCTATACATGTCCCATATATAATAATTTCTCCTTTGGACATTTAGTCTGTATAAATTATTAGACAGTGAGCATCTTTGTACATTAACCTTGCTCATTTATGAGAAAATTTCTGCAAAATTAATGGCTAGAATTGGAATTACTAGGTTCAAGGGCATGCACTTTTTTTCCCTTTTGCTTAATACCTGCAAACTGCCCTCCAAATCAGGCAAAACAAATTCATTGTTGATTTCATTCTCATTTTTTAAAAAACTAGTTACAGTTGAGCTTTCCCCCTCGTGTTTATTGGTCACTTGCATTTTCTCTATGAACTGTGTGGAAAGAAACATATATTACCCAAATGAGAACAAGGAAAGGCCATTTATTCAGAGTTTGCCATAGCAAAGGAGGCGGTCACTATCACTTATATTTGCAGATACTCAAACGTAAGTAGGGGAGTTGGAAAGCCATATGATAGAAGAGAAGTCTTCAAATGTGCCTTGATTGGAGGTCATCAGCATAGGAAACATGGAGACCGGCTAACCTGCAGGGATAGACAGGAGGCAGCCAAGAGCCCCCGCTCCCCTCTCCCGGCTTCGCTTCTCCTCCCCGCTGCCCTTCCCTGCCTACCCCCTCGCCAAACCCTGCCTTCAAGCCTAAAATAGCCTGAAGGCTGAAAAACTGGACTGCGGGTACGGCGGAAGCCCGCCCTTTTCTGGACGGATTCTTTTTGAGTAATGCCCAC
>NW_012112808.1:7412123-7441142 GCF_000951035.1 Colobus angolensis palliatus | reverse complement strand
TGTGTGTGTGTGTGTGTGTGTTCTTTTTCCTTTTCGCCCAGTAAATTCCGCTCCCCCTCATCCTTCAAAATGTCTTCGAGCCTAATCTTTTCTGGCCGTGTAACAAGAACCCGGATTTTCCTACAACAGCAGCAAGGCCTTCTATGTGATTGGTTAGGGGAACATATTTGGCTTTTTCTGATTAGTCCTAGGTTGGACGTGGGGACAAAAATTAGTAAAGCTGTCGGTTATGTTACTGAACTGAACTTGGGCCCGGCTGCCTGGATGCAAAACTGAGCAATGACATCTAGATTGCAGCGAGAGAATGTGAGGCATTTATTTCAGGGCACCAAGCAAGAAGAATGGGGCAACTCATGCTTAAGACCTGACCTCCTAGATGGCTTACAGGTAAGAGCTTTTAAAGGCAGGGAGGCAGAGATCACAGGCAAAGTCATGAATAGAGGCTATACATTGGTTTGACCTAAAAGAGGCAGGACATCTCGAAGCAGGGGCGTCCACAGGTCATAGCTGGGTTCAAAGATTTTCTGATTTGGAAGAAAGAACAGTGGTCACAGTTCAGTCCTCAGCTCCCCATTCTCTGAGGTGTGGGTCTGGGTTTCTGAACATATGTTAAGGTGTTGTCTTTAGTTTCTATAGGGAACAAAACATCTCGCAACTCTTCATTCCACATGTTGTCCCCTAAGTACAACCCTATAAAATGTCCCTCCAGCCACTGCCTCTTTGCAAACATCCTCTTCCCTGCTGCACTGTCCATTGCAATCTTGCAACATATTTTCATACCTTCTCTAATAAGTCTGCCTTTCTTTACCTACAACTTTCTTGATAAATTCCTTTACCTCCTGCATCGCTTGGCCCAGATGACCACTACGCATGACACCTCCTACCTCAGCCTCCTAAGTAGCTGGGACTACAGGCACATGCCACTATGCTCAGCTAATGTTTTTGACTTTTTTTTCTTGTAGAGATGGAGTCTCACTACATTGCCCAGGCTGGTGTTGAACTCCTGGACTCAAACTATTTTAATGCCTCAGCCTCCCAAAGTGCTGGGATTACAGATGTAAGCCACCTCACCTGGCTGTTCCTGTAAGTTTTTAAACTCAGAGCAGGGACACCAATGTTGTGGCTTCAGTCTTTGGGACTTTGTCTTATAATTTAAGGGAAATTCATTTATGTTAGCTTAGGGGAGACTTTTTAAGACTAAGGAGCATGTGTGCTCATGTCTCTCCTGAAATGCAGTTAGATTGCTCAGGATAAAAAAGGGAATTTCTAGCCTACAAAATAATACGCTCTGCAGAAACAAAGCAAACCTGTTTTGCCCTTGTATGAGGCATATGTAAGGTTGTGGTGTGTGTGCATTATTTGGGACAGAGTTTATTAAGGCTTTACAGAGTGGAGCAGAATGGGATCCTGAGGACACCGTGTATCATGAAGGCTCCAGACAGAAGATCTACAAGGCTGTTGTTTTTACTAGTCTGTGCTATGCTGTATAAGACTCACATTTACATGTCTGGGAATCCTCAGAATGCTTAAGACAAAAATTTAGATTAAATAGTAAACATCCATTCATGTTTAATCTTAGGACAGAGCACATTGAGTGGGTCACCAAACAGTCTATGTGTGTATCTTTCTGAGGCAGCAACATGAGGTCAAGGAAGCTGGAGCCCATCACATCCATGCTGCTTTCCACGTTGCTGCCTTTGAATTAATCTTTTTACCATTTCTGAGTTCTGCCTCCAACTTCCATATGTAGTTTTTTTGTTTTGTTTTCTTTCTTTCTTTCTTTCTTTTTTTAGAGGGCTGCCCACAGGCTACTGGTTCCTGGGCATTTGTTTTCCCCTCAGTGGTGGAAGGAGGCACACGTATGAAAGCCCAACCCACTGCCATGGGCACCATCCATCCCCTACTGTCCCCTGCAGGACCCCTCTTTGCAGATCTTGCCTGAGAGGGCACCTTGTCTGACTTCCTCCTTCATTCTGTTCTTCTACTCCCACTTCTCAACTGTCTCCCTTGAGAGCACCTCTTTTAAAAATCATCTGAACACCAATCATTGTTTCAGGGCCTGCTTCTAAAGAAGCTGCCTTAAAACAGCATCTAGTTTTTTAACTCGGTCACAAATTTGTTATGTGACTTGGGCAAATCGTATCTTCTCCAAACTTCTGTCCTGTCCATACCTCCTATATGAGAGTATGGATTAAATTATTTCAAAGGTTCTTGAAAGACTTTGAACTCCATGTCCTTTAAACATGATTACATGTTATATTTCCTTTGGAGAAAGGATTCTGAACCTAGAATTCATGGATGGCTTTCCAATGGTGAGTGAAGCCTCAGAAATTGTATACAAAACTGTGGGTGTATTTTTTTTTGTCTGGGGAGAGGGTTCATAGCTTTCATTAGATTTCCAAGGAGTCCATAAGCTCCCACCAAAGTTAGTAGCCACTCTTTACAGTTTGTTGTTTATAGATTTCACAAGGGCTGTGGAAAGAGTATCATCACATACTCGAAAACATTAATCTTTTGCGATTCATAATGATCAGGTTAAAACCACTCAATATCTATTAAAAATAATAGAAGGAAGAATGTGATAATGGTAGTTTTACAGCAGAGGTAAACAGTCCTCCTTGCCCAGTGTTTGACAGCCTTTTTTCTTGTAAACATGGTCTTTTATAGGTTCATGCTTTTTTGGCCCTGGATTTGGGTTTAATATAAACTGTGACTTTTTTTTAGACAAATGTTAGATAAACTAGCCTGGCTTTGCTGAAGAAGAAAATACATTTTGGCTGTGATTAATAACGCACGTGAAATCCACTTACTTGAGTTTCCCTCCACGTTCCTCTCTGTCCCTCTCTTTTCATACACAAAGAGACAGACAGGCAGACAGATAGATACACAATTATATCAGAAAGACACCCCAAACGCTTTTATGAATGCAAGATTTCAAAATCTGGTTTTGACAAAAATAGCCCCAGCTGGTTATATTTAAGTCCCACTTGTTATGCACACAGTAGGTCAGTAATTTATGAGCCAAACAGCTGCTCCAATTTTCAGAACCATTAGGTCTCCCGGGTAAGCCACATGGCAGGGGGGTGGCGGGATGCACAGAAGGCTCTTCTTGAGAGATGAAACATTTCCTCATGTGCATCTGGGTCAGCCATGTATAGCTCCTCTCATAAAGGATATTTTATGAACCTGAATAATAAGAATTTATATAAAGATGCATACACAAACTCACACAATGCATATGGAAGGAATAAAGAACAAGTAAGTAATGGTGAATTAAGTGCATTGAAGGGTTCAGCCAGGCTTTTAATAAACCACAAGAGAGAAGCTTGAGTATTTGTGATGTCACCTTGACATTGGAGGGTATTTATATCTTTAAACAAGGCTCCTGTGGGTTGGACATAAGGGACAAAGTCTCTGAGGGGATTGAACCCTGAACTCTGATGTAGGCCAACTGCACACTCATTATTTCATCTGCTTGCTCTTTAGTTTGTTCATTCATTTATTTAGTGTGTGTTAATTGAATGCCAGGACTTCCTCTTGGTGCCAGGCTCAAATGCTGATGGTCCCTATTATGGAGATTACAGTTTGGAAGGGAAGACAGCAATAAACTAGTAAACAAACACATAAATATCTAACTAGTTATGTAAATGTGAAAAGTACAAAGAAGAAAAAGCGTTGCATTCTCTCTGTGATGTACAGAAAAATGGGATAGGAAGGTGGTCAGAGAAGACATCTGTGATGGTTAATGTGTCAACCTGACTGGCTTAAGGGATGCCCAGGTAGCTGGTAAAGCACTATTCCCAGCTGTGCCCGGGGGGGAGTTTCTGGAAGAGATTGGAGTCTGAATTGGTAAACTGAGTAAAGAACACAGCCCTCCCTGGTGTAGGTGGGCACCATCCAATCCTTGAGGACCTGAGTGGAACAAAATGCTGGAGGAAAGGAAAATTCACTCTCTCTTTTTGAGCTGTCCCATCCATTTTCTCCTGCCCTCGGACATCAGAGCTCAGCCTTTTTATTCTCAGGCTTTTGGATTCAGATTGGGATGTACACCATTAGTACCCCTACCCCAGATTCTCAGGCCTTCTAACTTGAACTGAATTATACCACTGGCTTTCTAGTTCTTCCCCTTGCGGACAGAAGATTGTAGGACTTCTTGGCTTCCATAACCATAACAATGTAAGCCAATTTCTGTGAAAAGCCTCCTCTTGCATATCTATCTATCTATTATCTATTTATTATCTATTATCTATCTATCATT
This sequence comes from Colobus angolensis palliatus, assembly GCF_000951035.1. Lineage (NCBI taxonomy): Eukaryota > Metazoa > Chordata > Mammalia > Primates > Cercopithecidae > Colobus > Colobus angolensis. Next base: position 7,436,884 of record NW_012112808.1, on the reverse strand, counting down.
ATCTATCTATTATCTATGTATCTATGTATCTATCTACCATCATCATCTATCTATCATCTCCTGCTGATTCTATGTCTCTGGAGAACCCTGACTAATACCACATCTTTCGATAGGACATACTAATACTAAAATAATTATTTCTTGCTTATCTAAAATTCAAAATTAACTTGACATATCACATTTTATCTGACAATCTTACACCAGTTTGGGTTGGCCATGCAACTTGTTTTGGTCAGTGGGACAGTAGCAAATGTGGAGTACAGCAGAGGCTCAAAAAGAACTTGCACATGGAGGCTTATGTTTGTGGTGTTCTTGGAATCCAGTGACTATTACAGGTGAAGAAGCTGAGACCAGCCAGGTCCAGTCACTTTCATTATCCCAACAATCAGCTTGTCCACACTAGACATGTTTAAGTAAAGCCATGCTAAATCATGTAGATACCAGCTGACTTGATGGCTGACTGCAGATGCCAAACCATTGGCCCACAGTATTGTGAGTATTGTGAGTAGAATAGAGGGTTATTTTCAGAAGAAGAAGGGGTAGAAAAAAGTTTTTAAAAATTAAAAAAGAATAGATATTATCATCCACCACCAAGTTTTGATGTGGTTTGTTATGCAGAAGAAACTAACCGATAAACCTCAGACTCTGGTCAACTTCTAACTACAAATACATGGACAGAAGTACTAGGAATAAACACTCCCTCACAAGAAACAGCTTTCAGCCAATGACTCTTATTATTTGGTGTGTCAATACCCCAGCTCCCTCCCTAATAGAGCTGGGTAATTCTGAGGCTTGTGTTTTGCATCGTTTCCCAATTTTCTCATGAATTAAGCTTGAGTTGCCCAAGTGGCAGCTGGCTTAATAATGTACCGTGTATCAACTGTCATTACTTCCATGTTTCAGTTCCCCACTTCTCTCCAGTGTTCCCTCCACTTCTCTTGCATCCACATCCTTGTCTTGAGGTCTGTGAATTCATACTAAGATAAGGCTTCTGACAATTGCAGAGCAATGCAGGTTGCTGGTGGCCCTGGAGGCACCTCCAGCATGGGCCCATTATTCTCTCTGGATAAACTCCCTGAGGAAAGTCTGACCTTAAATGATTTAACTTCTATGTGCACACTTTGAATTAGTTTATGGAACACCTGAAAATACTCCAAAGATCCCTCTGGAGACCTCCATGAAATATTGGTTAGTTAATGGAGTGGACCTAATATTAGCCAGTCACTGATGAAGGTAGTTGGGTAGCTGCCTTCATTGACATGGGGCCAAATCTGTTGGTCATCACTGAGGTTTTGTACCAGACAGTGCTCCTTGACTCAGTCCTGTGCTTGGGAGCCCCGCTTTCTCTGGGGCAACCCTCAATATTCAGTCTGTGACTTTGTTCTCTTGCTTCATCCACTATTCCTATGTCTGACCCAGCTTGCACCTGTTGCCAAGAGCTCTGCAGCCTGTACATTCTGGTTTGTTTATTCATTTATTTATTCAGTGTTCATTCATTTGTTCAGACTAATGCCCAGATTTTGCCTAGAAATTTGCCAACTCCCTTGGGATAGTCCTGGTGATTCCTTGGCCCATTTCCTGATGGGTAGGGAGCTGGGTATGTGGCTGCCACCTCTGCCTGGATGTTTTCCCACATCCTGTTGTTTATTTTCTCTCATCTGGTCTTCTTCTCCACCTTGTTACTTCCCTCTGAAGAGCCATTTCTGATTGTCTTAACTGGGGCACGACATCCATGCTCTAATTTGGTGTGCAAAGATGGCAGCACTAATAACCGTAAGTCATCTCAATAGTCCTGGGTCAGGTGATTCCACTCCAAAACACAATGCCCACTAAGGCAGAAGCTACAGGGGCATTGTGGAGGTGCAACCACTTGTAAGTCGTCCAATTCAGCCTCCAGCTAACTGGGCTGCTGTCCTGAAGAAAGCCATGGCAGCTGGAACTTTGGCCCGTTGAATGACACAGACTTGATGCAGGCTCACTGCTTGAAGCTGAGCATTCCATAGACTGAAAAGAAAAGCAAGAAAAGACAAGACAAAGACTTGAGTAGTCATGTTGTTTGGCAGACCAAAATCTACAAAGGTAACAAATACCTTGCCTCTTCCAATCAAGTATTTTAGATTACAAAGGGAAAGTGAAGCATTGTCATTCACTGAGCATATGCTAGGTGCCAGGCACTGGTCTGAAGTGTTTTATACATATTGCATTTAATTTTCACAGTGACCATGTGAAGAGGGGCTGTAGCCCACATTTTCAGGTGAAAAGACTGAACCTCAGAGATGTGAAATAACTTGCCCAATGTCATACAGCAGAACTAGAATCTGAACTGCCTGTTTCTAGAATCCATGGTGTTAACCACTTTATCATATTCTTCAAGCATCCAGGCAGGACGAAAAGAAGAAGGCATAGAAACTGACCTCACAGGCTAAGCACAATGGCTCACGCTTGTAATCCTAGCACTTTGGGAGGCTGAGGTGGGCAGATTGTGAGGTCAGGAGTTCGAGACCAGCTTGGTCAACATGTTGAAACCCTGTCTCTACTAAAAATACAAAAATTACTCCGGTGTGGTGGCAGGTGCCTGTAATCCCAGCTACTCAGAAGGCTGAGGCAGGAGAATTGCTTGAACCCAGGAAGCGAAGGTTGCAGTGAGTCAAGATTGCACTCCAGCCTTGGTGACAAAGCAAGACTCTGTCTTGGGGAAAAAAAAAAAAAGAAATTGACCTTACTTCCCCAGCAAACAAAATGCCACAAGACATCAGTGCTTGGTGCAAAATGGCGAGGTAACAAAATAGTGATTCAATCTTGTTTTCTTTCATATAGGAAGTCAAAGAAAGATTCTGCCAATCAAATATACAAGGATAAGAAAGAGGTCAATGTACTCTTCTAAATGTTACTTGAAAATGTACCCTGAGCAACCAAGAGAAGGAATGAAGGAAAGAAGAAAAGGAAGGAATGAGGAAGGGAGGCAGGAAGGATATTTATTCCAAGTTTTATCTATGCCTTTCACTCGATTCTCAGGTTGAAATTTTCCTAATCAGGTGAGTATATTTCTTGTCAATGCATTTGTAAGACACACCATGTTCCTTTTTAGACATTCATCTTGTATGTGTGTAGACTATGGCTCAGAAAGCCAAATCCTGATGGTTGGTGTCATCTGTGACCATAACATCATGATATTCACTCTACCAAAAAATCTACGTGTTCAAAAATTATTTATTGAGCATCTGCTGCAGCCCAAGCATTGTACAAGGTGCTGGAAATGCCACAGTGAACAGGACAGATGAGGTTCCTGCCCTCACGTTCCCATGGGGACAGGCCTGCCATGACAAGTAAGCACAGGCTTCACAAGATAATTGATTTCAACAACTTGGTGGCCAACAGTGCCATTTACAAAGTTGAAGAAGACTGAGAGATACTTGGATGATGGAAGCCAGGGGTCAAGGGGTCTATTTTGAACATGTTAAAATTGAAGTGATTGTTAGACATCCAAGTAGAAATGCTGAGTAGGTATGAAGAGATGCATCCAGAGCTCAGGTGAAAGGGTCTGTTTGAGCTAGAAATAAAATGGGGCAGTGATCAGCATGTAGTTGGTTTTAGAATCCATGTGCTGAAATTGCACTAAAGCAATGTGAGATGTGACCATTGGGGGAAGCTGGGTGAAGAGTACATAGACCTGTCTGCTATTTTTGCAACTGCCTTTGACTTCATAATTATTTCAAAATAAAACATGTTTAAAAATCCATGGAGCTGGATAAGATTTTCTATAGATGAATTAAAAAGGGATAACGTAACAAAATACTAAAAATTTAAGCCATCCTGGAAAATGTAGATTCATAATAATTAGGATCTGGGCTAGCTCAGGTCCTCCAAGAGGTGGATACCAGCATGAAATTAGATGTACAAAGGAAAACACCTGTGAAGGATGAAGGGGAGCCAGCCAGCCAAAGGAGAGCCTGCAGACCACATGAAGGAGAGGAGATAGACAGGAAGGGTGGTTCCTAGGAGATTTCACTCAGGCCATTTTTGTCCAGTAAAGAGCCTCACATCTCACAGGAATGGGCCTGAATTGCTACGTGGTACACCATGGCACACTGTCATTGGTGGGAGCAGTCTCTGGTAAGCATGGGGGTCTTGGGGATGACAAGGCCACCTGGTATCTTCTTCCCTTGGACCATGCTCAGGTAACCAGGATCCCTGAATTCACTGTGCATGCAGCCCTGAACCTACATCCAGGGTCTGGATAAGCCCTTACCCAGGTCTATCCTCTTGTGATTATATAACCCCAAGCCTGGGAAGGCCATTTGCTGCTGGATGTGGGTGAGTCTTGATGCCCACATCTGGCCATTTTGAGGTGAAGAAGGGAGTTGGAGGTGAAAAGAGAAGAAAATTAGGACATACTGATAGATGCAGGAGGCAGAAAAGGGAGGGTCCCTGGAGAATTTCCAACCTGCCCCACAAGTGTTTACATCAGATGCTTTTGTGCAGATGAGGGAACTTGCCCAGCGTCTTGTCTGGATATGTTTGCAATGGAGCTGGGACCCGCCTGAGCACTGGCAGAGTGGGGTAGAGCCACTGGGACTTCATGCCTTATGCAGCAGGAGGAGCCTGGCCTCTTCAGCTCGTGTGTGGTGGCCTGGTATTCAGTCTGTGAGGTGGGAGCCTGTTGGCAGGACCCCCTCTTTCTTTGCTGAGAGCTTTCTTTTCATCCAATATAGTCTGCTCTCCTCACTTTTTAATGTGTCCATGTGCCTAATTTTTCCTGGTCATGAGATAAGAACCAGGATTTTAGCTGAACTAAAGAACAAAAAATCCTGCATCATGCTGAGGACTGGGGACCAGCCTTCTCTGTGTCACCACATGTAGGCTGGGCTCTCGGAGTAGTCCAAGAATCCCAAATATAAACTTGGCCTTTCAGGTCATTTTATAAAATAATGTTTTTCAAGGTAAAAGGATAAAACATGTTTTATTAGAAGCTTGATTGATAAGTTTTAAATATTCAGGCATATGATATGGGGCCTCTGTCTGTACCTTGGCCCTGCCAATATTAGAACCACATGAAAATTTAATGAAAGCCATGGTTAGTTTTCTGAAAAATCCAGATGTAGACAGAAAATAACATTCAAAAGATGGTTTAAGAACTGGTACGATAACATAAATTAATATATAAATCAACATGTGTCTTCCTTATTTTATAAATAACTTAATTTTTTATAATATATAATGTACATTATATGTTATAATAAAAGTATATCTTATATGACATAAAATACATTTTATATTATACCTTGTAATAAAATGGCTTACCAAGTAATATGGCTTATCAAGTTATTCTAATAATTTTTTATTGATTTTGGAAATTCTTGGTGTGACCTTTGGTTTAACTCAACTATCACTAGCTAAACAGTGCCCTTTTGTCTATATATGATTTTGCACAGGAAGGCTCATCAAACTCCCCCATTAAATCAGTGCCTATTTGGTCTCCAGCTCCTGGGTCTTTTCTGTAGCTAGAAGGGGCATTACCCATGCCCTGCTACCCTGTTGCCCTCCCCATCTTGGTCTGCATGGAGCCTGCTGGGCCACCCATCTCCACACTGACCCTATTCAGTGGTTCTATTACCTACCTCCAAGGCCAAGGCTTATGATTTTTATACCACTCAGAGTAAAAGCATTTTGATAACCACCAATGCAGTCAGTACATTGTTTATTGGACAGTATCATTCTGCACTCTTGAGCAAATGTTACCATAATTTCAGATAGTTACTGACTTCTTAATCCCCCAGGTTAAAAATCCCAATAAGAAAGAGTCTGTGACACTCTGGAGAGCTACATGGGAGTATAGATGAACCTCATCTGTCTTAGTTTCCTTGGTATTCAAAGCCTGGCATGTAGCCAGTGCTCAATAGCTATCCATTGGTTGATGAAACTATCATCCCATCAAGAATCGAAGGCTTCAGAAGGGTGGTTTAGCTACAGGTCTGTCCAAATCCTCAAGTTCACTTAAGCTCTGGGGATATAAACAAAAGTCATTTATATAGGAGAGACTGCCAATATCCAATGATTTGGATCATACTTCTGTCTTTGTCCATTCCGGCTGCTGTAACAAAATACCATAGCCTAAGTGACTCATAAACAACAGAAATTTATTTCTCACAGTTCTGGAGGCTGGGAAGTCCAAGATCAAGGTGCTGGCAGGCATGGTGTCTGGTGAGGGTTAGCTTTCCTGTTCATAGATGGTGGCTTCTGGTTGTGTCCTTATATGGTAGAGGGGATGAGGTGACTCTCTGAGCCTGTGCTGTTTATAAGGGCACTGATCTTATTCATAAGTATCTAATCACTTACTAAAGGCCCCACTTCCTAATACAATCACATTGGTGATTAGGTTTCAACATATGAATTTTGAGGAGACACAAACATTCTGACCATAACAACTTTTCTTTTTTGTTTTGCATCTTCACCCCACTCTTTAAAAAAAATACACATTTAATTCCATTCTTACATTCTGATGGATTTAAACTTTCAGGTTCCAATGAAGGTTCTTGAGATGCAAAATGAAAGAAACTAATACAGTTGAATTTATAATTTCAGAAAGGAATGGAGCTAAGATGGGGATTTGATAGAAATATTTATTTCCCCTCTCCTCATTAAAGACCACAATTTTGGAAAATCTTCAGGTTGCAGGGGTCTTAGTTCTAGCCTGTCTCACTTGCAGCCAACGGTGTTATAAGCTTGAATGTTTTGGGCAATTGATACTACTCACAAATTACAAATACAATAATTTTAAGGTTGGTGAATCAACTAATCAAGCCTGAGAAATGGTTCCTAACTAGAAAAAGAAAGGAGAGTTCACAGGGATGCTTAAAAAGCCCAGGGACAATGAATTCTCAGCTGCATTCCTCGGAGGTGTCATGAGTGTATCAGACATCAGAACCCAAGGAGGCCGAACCCGGGAGGGGTGGGAGAGAGCAGAGGCATCAACAATAACAAAGCCCTGGGGCCCATTCCACATCAAGACAGGCAGATCAGATAAAACATAAAGGAGGATAGGAAAGCTAAAGATCCCCTTCTATTGTCCACATGCTCAGCCTGCATTATGCAAAGACAGATTTTTTAAATATGTATCAGCATTCCAGTAAACAGGGCAAGCTTGCTAATAACAGCGCAATTCAGCAATCGCTGCTCCAAATAAATACATTAGAAATGTCATTACTCTAATCAGATTAACTGCTGTCCTTCATGTTATGCTTTGAATAGTTAAAATTTTTCTTACTGAACTTGGCAAGTACATGTCTAGAAATTCACAAAAGAAATGGGTGTTTGCTGGTATTTTTCCTCTTTACAGAAATTTCTTTAACACTTTTAAATGTATTGATTTTTCCCCTGTATAGGGGACTTAATATGGTAAGATTGACTGTTCAGCTTCATGATTTCTAGCACCAAGACATAATTTTTACACTGGATTTTATTATTCATTAGAACAGTTCATGCCTTTTACAAGAACAATTGCTATGATAGGTTAAATGTCATTATTTTCAAAACTACCCCCTGAATTAGCTGCAGCAGCACTTTCTGAATACTTGCACTTGAATATCTGAATCACAGATCATGCATAATTGTATTATTCACTGGGCCGATTCTTCTTGTTAATAATGTCTGAAAATGCTTTTTCAATAGCCAGAGATCCACTTCTGTGAACCAAACTGTCTCCACCCATTTTGGCCTTGGGTGACAGCTGGGATCTTTTGTAAGTAAATTGAGATCTAGTGATGAGTTTATTTTTTATTGTAGTTACATTCAGGATGTGAAGCCCATTGAAATTAAGAGCCGTGTTATCTGATGTTGAACATTTTTAAACTTCATGGGATTCAAGAGGGAAAGAAGGAAAGATATCGTAATAGTTCATTAAAATAATTTTCCTATCAAAAAGAAAATGTTCTTTTCTGCTATAGAATGTTTAGAAGCATTGATTCCATTGATTCCTAATAAATGATAAACAGATACATTGAACTAGAGTTTCAACAAATACCTAATGGACACCTACCCTCTTCTAGAATGGAGCAGGCACTTGCAGGGGAATGAATAATCCATCTGAGATGGGGACCTTATGTTCTACATGGGCTTTTATTTATTTTGCTTTGGATTTTTTTCTTTTTTCTTTTTTTTTTGCAGTAACTTTTTTACCCTGCTTTTCTATCTTGAAGACATCAAAAGTCATTATGATCTCACCATATATAGGGAAACCAGAAAGAAATCCCTGGAAACTCAGCCAGTGGCAGTTGGCCAAAAGTTACAATAGAAATAAATCACACAGGCTTGCTGGACTTCTCTATTTGTTTGCAAAATTCACCTCTCTCCCTCCATGCTCTTTCCAATCCTCAGCTTCAGTGGTAATATTTCTTTCTTTTCTTTTCTAACTGCCTCCCCCTACCCCAGCCCCCCGCCACCCCAGACAGAGTCGCCAGAGCTGGAGTGCAATGACATGATCTCAGCTCACTACAACTTCTGCCTCCCAAGTTCAAGCAATTTTCCTGCCTCAGCCTCCCGAGTAGCTGGGATTACAGGCGTGTGCCACCACTCCCGGCTAATTTTTGTATTTTTAGTAGAGATGGGGTTTCACCATGTTGGCCAGGCTGGTCTTGAACTCCTGACCTCCTCATCCGCCCGCCTGGTCCTCCCAAAGTGCTGGGATTATGGGCGTGAGGCACCGCGTCCAGCCTTCAATGGTAATACTTCTTACTGTTGGGCTTTTTTAGGTACTGTGTCTCTATTGGTCACACCTATTCCCAATAGAAGTCCCTGCCATCCCATAATATCTTGAAATATAGCAAGACTATTTATCTTTTTTCAAGATAAATTAATGTGGATTTAGAGCCAAGCCCATGACCAAATTTACAAAGCAAGGTAGGGGAGTGCAATTGGGTCCCCGGAGCGAGTTTCTGACTGTGGAAATGTGTAGAGGTCCTTTCATGTGAATAAAAATACCCCAACTTCAATTTTCAAGTTCTGTGCCCTTTCCTTCATTCCAGTCTTTACTGTGATTTTATACTACATCACCTTCCTCTCTTCTCTTTTCCTCTTGAAGTCTGTAAAACGTAACTTCATCAAAACGGAAATGTCGACCTAAAGGAAGAAGCTGAGGCACAGATATAATTTCACAAAGTTTACTGGAGCCAAGGTGAGGACAGCTGCCCGGAAGACTCAAACCCGTCACCTTGTATATGAGCTCCATTTAGGAGGTTTTTAAAGGATAAAAGGGAAACGAGGAATGGGCAGACACAAAGGTGTTTGTCGATAATTTCCATTGGGTGACAGAAATAACATCGATTAGTGATTGGCTGGACATTGAACTAGGGGATATGAGTAAGCTGGTGTCCAGCGGAGAGCAGCGTTGGTGGGTTAAGTTATAGCAAAGCCGCTTGGGCGGCGGTTAGTCGGGTCCACAGAGCAAGAGGCTTTAAGAGTTGATGACTTCAGCCCAAGAAGGAGAGTGGAATGTAATTGCTGCCTCATTCTTGTGCCTCCCTGGGCATGATCATTTAGAGGAGGCTCACATTCCTGGGATAAAAGGTTTCTTTTCTTTCTCATAAATAATCCATAGGCCTATCCCACTTGGGTTTCCCAAGTGGCCCTGCACACCACCCACTCTGAGCTCTTAGCAACTGCAGACGCAACCCCAAATGCAACTGAGATGGCAGCGAGGACCACGTGGTGCTCTCCCTCTCCCTCTCCCTCTCCGCCTCCTGCTCCCGCTCCGTTTTGAGTCTTGCTCTGTCGCCCAGGCTGGAGTGCAGTGGCTAATTTTTGTATTTTTAGTAGAGACGGGGTTTCACCATGTTGGCCAGGATGGTTTCGAACTCCCGACCTCAGGTGATCCGTCCACCTCGCCTCGGCCTCCCAAAGTGCTGGGACTACAGGCGTGAACCACCGCGCCCGCCGCTTCCTTTCCTAAGAAGAGGCAGCGGCAGTGCTCCAGATTCCCTGTACTTGTTCTGGAATTCCTTCTTCCCTTTCACAGGATTGTCTACTCAAGTGGATCTCCAGGGCTGCCAATGGCAACAGTTCAGAAAAGCTGGCCTCAGGCAATGTCTTTTATTTCCTGTTCCTACCTGGAAGCGCCCCACTTTCCCCATAGCTTCGTGTTTTCTTCTTATTCCTATGGAGAGCTTATTGATTCTTTCAGGCTGTAAAGCAAAGTTCTGTCCATCCAATCCTCATTCTGTGACCTGAGACCTAAAAATGAATCAATGAACCAGAATGGCAACTTTATCAAACAGGATGCTCAACTGAATCTTTGTCATTAATATCTCCAGTGTACTTGGCTTAAAGATACATTTCTGCATGTGGACTCACCAGCATCTATGTGGCCACAAAAGGCAAAGGAACCTTTTACTGAATCATTCTTACATTCAATGGGAAATTGCTGGCCATCAATTACATGAGGCTCTGAGCCACAAGCAATGGAGAGAGCAGGGAAGGTCATGGTTCCTGACCTCCCAGAGCTCATACTGTTTACACATAGGCTATATATGCATGAGCACACGAGAAACTAAAACCAGACTTCTCTCCGGAGAGCAGAATTGGAAGACTGGGAATGGAAGAGGAGAATGTCTTTTTTTTTGTATTATTCCTGATTGGATAATTATGTCACATTCACCTATTACCTATTCAGACGAAGTCATTGACTAGAATAAGAATAGCTCTTCCGTGCTTTGCTAGAGAAGGAGAGTTGTCCACCAAGGAGCCCACAAACGTAGCATGCATGGATTTTGCTCAGAGATGTCACTGCAGGATGGGTGCTGGCCCTTGTGCTGTCCTGAGTCTGGTGAACACCAGCCCCAGGCAAGCAAGGAAGGAAGCCTTATGACTGCTCAGTGCTCCCCTCTGGGAAAGTCCTTCCGAGTCTCCATGGCTGAAGCCTTACATTCAAACAAAGTAGCAAAGCAGAGCAGCAACTTCTTATGTACCCATATTCATCAGCTCTCCAGAGCCAGCCAAGAAATAGCCCTAGATGACCAGGTGCCTCATTTGAAAGAGACAGTCTTCCTAGTCACCTAGTCTTTACATCCAATTTATCTATTTTTTTGAGACAGAGTCACACTTTGTTTCCCAGGCTGGAGTATAGTGGCTCTATCTCAGCGCACTGCAACTTCCGCCTCCCGGGTTCAAGTGATTCTCGTGCCTCAGCCTCCCGAGTAGCTGGGATTGCAGGTGTGCCCCACCACGCCCAACTAATTTTTGTATTTTTAGTAGAGATGGGATTTTGTCATGTTGGTCAGGCTGGTCTCAAACTCCTGGTCTCAAGTGATCCACCCTTGACCTCCCGAAGTGGCAGAATTACAGGCATGAGCCACCTTGCACTTCCAAATCATTTCTTTTAGAATTTATTTTTTGAATTATAAATCCCCTCAGTGGCATTCCATCCAACTAGGCTGAAACCAGAAAACATATATTCCTATCACAGCTTTGCACATTTCATTCAATTTTCACATTTGGCAGTGGATTATGCCAAGAGTAAGATCTGCTTCTCTCCCAGACACTGATGTGCATGGGAGACGGGAACTGGGCAGTGAATTAAGGAGGCGTCAGGAGGAGCATGGGGAAGTGAAGCGAGGAGAGGAAGGGTGGGTAAAGGTGTATCAAGGAGCAGGTGCCTGCTGTGGGCAATGGGGCCCATCCCTCTGCGGCCCCTGGGAGACAGTGCAGTTAGCCCCCTGCCCCAGTGGGAGCTGGGTTTTCTCCAGCAATGCCTCTCAGCTACTATTTGAAGGCTGCTCTCAGGGAAAAGGAGCACTTCAGGTCTGTCCCTTTGTGGACCAAAAAAAATGTTCCAGCAAAGAGGAGCAGGCATTTGCAGATGGAAACCATCAAGCCGGTGTGTGAGTAGCCGGGTGTAGGAGCGGCCAGGGTGGAGCATCAATAGCGCCTGCCAAATCCCTGTGTCTATGAATGAAGACGGACATCCTCCACCTTAGCTGTGAGTCAACTCAATGCCTTTTGTTTGTTTTTAAATTAACAGACTGTTTTTTATTTTTGTTTATCTTATTTTATTTATTTTTTTGAGATGGAGTCTCTCTCTGTCTCCCAGGCTGGAGTGCAGTGGCAGGATCTTGGCTCACTGCAAGCTCTGCCTCCCAAATTCAAGCGATTCTCATGCCTCAGCCTCCTGAGTAGCTGGGATTACAGGCACCTGCCATCACACCTGGCTAATTGTTGTATTTTTAGTGGAGACGGGGTTTCACCATGTTAGCCAGGCTGGTCTCAAACTCCTGACCTCAGGTGATTTATCTGCCTTGGTCTCCCAAAGTACTAGGATTATAGGCATGAGCCACTGCGTCCAGCCTTAAATTAATAGACTGTTTTTTAAAAGAAATTTTACAGAAAAGGTTTACAGAATCCTAAGAGAACCATAACAGGCTTACAGAAAGATTGATCAGAAAGTACAGAAGGTTCCCTCTCCTACTACAGTTTCCCCTATCATGATGATTATTATCATCAGTGTGGTACATTTGTTGCTATTGATAAGTTATTATTAAACAAAGACCACATTTACATTCAAGTTCACTCTATGATATACATTCTACTTGTTTTGACAGATGTACAATGACATGTCCATCACTCCTGTTTCCCACAGAATTTCTAATGCTTTTTTTTTAAAAAACTGCTATTTTCAGCAGTTCTTTAAAGACCCCATGCAAATATCAAAGCCCTATGCAAATCCAGTTCTGATTTGTCCAGGAAGAAATCAACGAGACAGTTATTGTGAAGGAAGCAATTTAAACTCTCCTTCATTTTTTCAGAATTGCCAGAATGGGCCTGCTTCAAGCCTTTGCAAAAAAACAGTCCCTTCGTGAAAACACTCCTAGAAAAAATTGGTGGGTAGCACATTCTGTTTTTCTGTTTTAATCAGGAGATTCCAAGGGACCCAAGGCAAGGCCCATGGTGGGTGATGACACAGGCCCTGGAGGAGCAGCGAGGGCAGGGGCAACCTGTGCCAGTTCACAGCAGAGGCACTGAGGCCAGGACACGCTGCCAGCCAGCACTGAGTGGAGTCGGGAGGACCCCGGGTTCTTTTCTCGGGAGCCTGCCAATCCTGGAAAGGGACACATTAAGCATCGCTGTCAAGACAAATCCCAGCTGCTAAGTAAATCACAGAATAAGGCTGTCAGTCATCCTGACTGGATGAAATGTGGCCCCAAAAGTACGACATACACAAAATGTCACAGTGTCACTGCCTGATGACATCCAAGGAGCTCCCCTGCAAAGTCCCCACCACCTCTCTCAACACCTCCATCACCCACACTACCCTGGTCGTCTCAGTCCCAGCTGCTTGTCGCCATTCTTTTAAAGAAGCGTTAATTCATCACTTTAATCATAAGCAGCAATTTGGGATTTCAAGTGGTCATTCCAGCAGACACCTCCACCCCAAAACACCTCAAAATGTTGGATATTTCCCCTCGTGGTGTATGCCTCCTCTCCCGAGTGTCACTGCAGCCACACTCAAGGATACCAAGGACACATTTTGCAAACTATCACGACAAATTCCATGGGCACATCCAGTGTGGCAGCTGGAGCTCTGTTTTGAAAGTGATAAAGATATTTGCCAGAGGAAACACAGCCTGCTGTTTGGGTTGGAAGCAGCACGATGGACTATTTCAAAGTGAAATAAGTTTAACAACGGGAACTGCTGGGACAGGGGTGTGGAGGACACTTACTCTCATTATTAGTAAGCAGGACAGAAATCAATGTCCCCTAAGCAGAAGGCTAGACTCTTCTAGCAGGCTCAAAAAACGGAACTCACAAGAAGCTACAAATAAAGCCCACCCAGACCATTCTTGGTTTATCTTGTCTTTTCCTTGGGTCTTAATAAGTTATTATGTTTCTTGGGAGTCAAACAAGCCTCCTCGTTACGACCTCCTCGTTACGACGTTCCCATAAAACCAACTTCCTGTTGCTCTGAGAACCGTGGATAGTGGCCCCTAATACATGGAAGTTTGAATACACACTGATAAAAATCAGATTTTCTGCATGTGATGGATATTAAAAATACGAAACTTTTATGATTTTTGAATGTTAAACAGCGTCCACAGGGCTGAGGTGACCTCACGGTATGTAACACAGTGAGACAAAGAAAGACAGGTCAAACGCTGCCACATCTCACATCTTTAATAATTCGCCTATTCTGCCTTCAACCACTGTGGTCTTTTAATACACAGACTGCCCAGCTACAGTTGTTCCCGTCAATATCCCCTGGGCCGCCGCTTTCCGGGGGCCTTCTCAATCCGCTGTCAACTCGCCTTCGCCGAGCCTCCCAAGAGGCACAAGCAAACCAACTTGCATTCTGGTTTCTCTCCTGACACAAAGTTAATCTAAATTCAAGAACAAAAGTATTCATATTTGTCCTTGTATGTCAAGGATTACCACCATTGAAAGTGTTCTCTATTATCAGCTTGTCACTTTCTTTGCTACTTAATCTCTTTCTTTCTCTTGCTCAATGGGCCTCCTCTTACTTTCTTCCCTACTGAAGAAACAGGAGGGTTTTCCCCCCACTCCTCTCTCTCTTCCCTTTTAAAGAAACTCACAAAGTTAAAAGGCCGGCTCAGCCTCACCACCTGGATGGACTGGAAGGCGCTGTCAGCCCAGCACCCCGCCAGCAGCCAGCTGTGACATTGTACCCTGCCAGCTTTGTGAAGGCCCTGCTCACGGGATTGTCCCAGCTCTGTTGACAACCACCTCCTGCCTGGCCAGTGTCCCATTCTGATTGTCCTCAACTTCCCTTGTTTAATGCTGTTTTGCAAATTATTAAGCACTGGAAGTCTGTTAATCACAGTTCACATCCCGTGTAAGGCCACACAGGGTAGGCAGGGCTTGTGGGGAGGCCCGCTGGCAGGGCTGAATGTCTTGGGTGGTGGCCCATTCACACCCCTAACGAGATCATTACCGCTAACTAAATACAGGCCTGGCCTCGTGACCCTCTGGGGAATCGAGTGGGCCCGTGCGGGACATCAATATCGTCTCAAACCCCCACTGCACTGCCTTCCAGCACTGGAAGCTAAGCCCAGGATCAAAAGGTCTCTACACCGTGCTCTGGCCTCACTGTCCCCAAGCCTCGAGCCCCTTGGCGACATCCCTGGTGGGCGCCTGCCCTCTGTCCAGCACAGAGCGGTCAAGACTTGGAGCCCAGCTCTTCAGTTAACTTGACACACTGCATCTCCTTCCCAGGACCACCTAGGAGCCTGCTTTTAAGATGACACTGTCTAGTCTTCCCACAGCTCTCCACGGGGCCCAGAGACAAGCTGGATGACCCTTGGTTACAAGTCCAGGCCCAGCATCATCCCAGATTGTAACATCAAAGATGAGGACTTTGTTTTTGCTGTTTCAGACAGCACTGACACCTCGAAGAAGGTGACCATGTGTCTCCTTGGCATAGTCTGATGTTTTATTCAGATCTCATTGTGCCTAAACAGAGAGTGAGAGTTCTTCATTCACTGGACATGTGAAGAAGGCCACTTGGGCTCACCCTCAGAAGCAAAAGCAAAAGGTAAAGTGTGTGTGTGAGTGTGTATGAGCATGTATATGTATATGCAGGAGCATGTTTGAGTATGTGAAGGAGCACGTTTGAGTATGTGAATGTGTGTGCACGTGCGTATGTGTGACTGTATGTATTATGTGTGTATGTGTGTGAATGTATGCGTGCATGTGTGTGTTCTTGTATGTATATATATGTATGTAAAGTTGGGTTATTTGCTATTTAACAGTAGTGGGCTTTACATGGGACAATTCTGTCTGCCCAGTTGGTGCTGACAATCCCAGTGTGATGTGTTGGGAGTTAAGACTTCTTAGAGAAGGAAAGAGTTGATGATCAACTATTTTTTTTAGCTATATTTTCCCACTCTCCTTCCTCTTAAAAGAAATAGTGAAAAAATAAAATATCCCAAAGCAAAGAAATGTTTGAAGTCATATACAAGAAATACATTTATCCATTTGCATTATGTTTATAACAGTTCATTAATTATGACAAGATACCAAAATCCAACTATAATAAGAACATAAAAATTCTACGTTCTGTTCTTTTTGAACACAGGGGCTCCTAAGGCGTCTGCCTGTTTCTATTCTGATCTAAAGGAATGGATCTTTTTGGTATGTTTGCTTTGGTTTCCTCTTTCCTTTATTAGGAAGCACTTCCGCTGAAGGTACACCAATGTAGAACGTGTGCTCATGATGCCTTTCGGACTTGGATTTCCTAAAGAAATTATAAGGTCTCCCAGACTGTAATCGCCACTACTGTCAACAATCAGGATACTTAATGCTGCATTTAAACCCTGTTGAACTTAAACAGTAATAACCTAAGAAAACTGTATGATCGAGAGAAGAAAGGGTGGGGGTAGGGTGGAAGGGGATGGCCCATAGATATAGGAACACAACACAAAAATAGAGACGGAGCTGGTAGACTTTCTCATGAATGACCCCACTGCAAACATAGTACATGAGCCCAGGCCGGCCACAAGATACTGGGATTAGGCTTTGTTTATAGTAAATTATTGAAAACACCCTTAATTTTAAATGTTTAAGGAAAGTCAGACTTCTATTTTAATTATTTCTTTTCTTTTTTCTACCAATTTGAAAGAGGCAGCCCCATGTTTACAGGGTCCCATGGGTGTTGTTTGAATGTGAGTGTGCTCCTTTCCTTTCCTTTCCTTTCCTTTCCTTTCCTTTCCTTTCCTTTCCTTTTCTTTTTTTTCTTTTCTTTTCTCTTTTCTTTTCTTTCTTTCTTCTTCTTCTTCTTTTTTTTTTTGACAGAGTCTCATTGTCTCCCAGGCTGGAGGGCAGTGGCGCGATCTTGGCTCACTGCAACCTCCACCTCCCGGGTTCAAGCAAGTCTCACACTTCAGCCTCCCAAGTAGCTGGGACTACATGTGCCACAACGTCTGACTAATTTTTGTATTTTTTATTAGAGATGGGTTTTGGCTATGTTGGCCAAGCTGGTTTCAAACTCCTGACCTCAAGCAATCCCCGTCTTGGCCTCCCAAAATGCTAGGATTACAAGTGAGTCGCCATGCCTGGCCACTCCTTTCTTTGGCTAAGCAAAACAGTGTTCGGGGTCCTGATTATTCATCTCTCTGGGTGAAATGATCCCTAATGGTTAAATTCACCTGAAGTAGAGCTGGAAACTGATTTACAAGGATCAGAACTCCGAACCTCTTCCAGAAAACAGCAGGGCCCTCATAGCAATAGGCGGCAAATCATTTCAGTTTTTTCCGTTTTCTCCTCATGCTGGGTACGTTGAGGCTCACTGCTGATGAAAAGGCCTCCAAAACCCACCTAAAATTAACAATTTTCCTGAGGCCAGATGAGTTGGAGATTTACAACAGTGTCAGCAAGGCTCTGTCTCCTGGGTACCACAGACAGCCCATCACTGGCACGGCTGGCATCCCTGGCTCCAGAAGGAGGTGTCTGGAGTGCTCCTCCCAGGGCTCCTGCTCTCCAGGCACAGGACTCAGCATGACTTAGGGCACCCCAGGGGCTGGGAGTGAGGGCTAGCTAAAGTGGCACCTGCTGGAGTGATGCATTCCGCTCTGTGAAGGAGAGATGGCTCCGAGCTCAGTGAAGCAGAAATGCTGGAGTGCTTGGTCTCCTGCGTGCTCCTCAGCTCTCCTGTAAATATAGAGCCATGCATAGGAAGTGTTCATTTACTGTTCCCTCTGAGCATCTCATTATCAACACGGCTCCAACCATAAGAAGAAGGTGAACTCGTGCAGAAAATGACCTTGGGTTCTGATTGTTCTGGACCAGACTTTGTGAGAGCGGTAAAGAGTTGGGTCCATTCCCCTTAAGCATTGGATGGTGGTTAATGGAACTGTCTCCCTTGTCACCAAGGAAGAGTCTCCCAGTTCTGTTCTCTTATCTTCCCAGAAAGCCCCCCGTTTTCACTTGGATGGCGAAATTTGACAGTACCTAAAACTTAAACCCTTCCTCCCCCAAACTTGAACAACAGAGTCTTGCTCTCAAAGGACATGACGAAGCATCAATAGCAGCATGAACCATGAAATTGCTCTCTTCACCTGCGCCTCTCCACTTTGCTAGATGGGGTTATAGGAAGTTTCTTCCAGCAGAAATTCCCATTTGCCTTAAACAATTATTTAATAAATAAATATCGAGAGTTTCATCAACCAAGAGTAGCTTTTCCCCCCATGACTTAGCAAAAGCAGCATCACTCTTCACAGAGCAATGGCATTTTTGAAACATTAAGCTAGCTTCCTCTCCTTGCCTGACAACCTCCGAGGAAATAGCTAAACCAGAACAGATAAGGGAAAGAGTAAAGGTTTTTCATTAAATCCTTTTCAAGTTTTATCTCTGGCATAGGAATTTTCATGAAGTAGAAACACAATTTTCAGGTTCAGGGAACTGGAATATAATTTGGGTCAGTCTTTTAAGAATATAGCGTTATCTGGGTGGGTTTATTATTTTATAATGTGATCCTGCTTAATCTCATGCCAGGCTCTTCTGTTTGTTCTGCTGTAGCCATGCTGGCTTTCTTTCTGTTTCTTAAACATGCCAAGGCTGGTTCTACCCCACGGCCTTTGCATCTGCCGTGCCCTCCACCTGGTCCTCTCTTCCCTGGATCTCCGCACGCTGTCTTCTCTCCCACTCGG
Source organism: Colobus angolensis palliatus (assembly GCF_000951035.1). Lineage (NCBI taxonomy): Eukaryota > Metazoa > Chordata > Mammalia > Primates > Cercopithecidae > Colobus > Colobus angolensis. The sequence continues at coordinate 7,418,240 of NW_012112808.1, read as the reverse complement.
ATCTCAGCTCAAATGTCTCCTTGTTGATGAGCACTTTTTTGTTTTCACTATCTCACCACAAGTGGCCCCCACCTCCACTCTGTTGTCTTTGAGTCATTGCTCACTCCTCAAATTTGTCTTATTTGATAATTGTCTTCTTGTTCCTTGTCCGTCTCCATGAGGGTCTTGTCCCTTATTGTCCTGAGACAAAAGTGCTTGGCACATAGTAAGCACTCAATAAATCTGTGTGGGTAGAACTCCACTTGGAAGATGAGGAAAAGCCATTTAAAATTCTTTTTTTTTTTTTTTTTTGAGGCGGAGTCTCGCTCTGTCGCCCAGGCTGGAGTGCAGTGGCCGGATCTCAGCTCACTGCAAGCTCCGCCTCCCGGGTTTACGCTATTCTCCTGCCTCAGCCTCCCGAGTAGCTGGGACTACAGGCGCCCGCCACCTCGCCCGGCTAGTTTTTTTTTTGTATTTTTAGTAGAGACGAGGTTTCACCATGTTAGTCAGGATGGTCTCGATCTCCTGACCTTGTGATCCGCCCGTCTCGGCCTCCCAAAGTGCTGGGATTACAGGCTTGAGCCACCGCGCCCGGCCTTAAAATTCTTATTTGGGGCCTGTTGGATACTTCTTGCTTCCCTTTCAAGATTATACTTTTTGGTCGCATCAAGCAATTAGCGTGCCAGACTCACCCTAATGGACTCTTCACATTAAAAATATGTAGATTGCATACCTTTGCGTCTACATAATCTCAATATTACCTGCCTTTAACAACAAAATGTCTGCTGTGACCTTTACCCTCATGTTTATTATTATTCATAAAACTAAATCCACTTCAAACTGCTCCTACACTAAGAACCCATGAAAACACGTGCTACAAGAGCTTTGAAGGATCGTTTCAAAAATGCATTCTACTAAGTTTTCTCTCCTCTCCTTCAGGGTGCTTTCTGCACAAAAGTACCATCTCCCATGCTAAAGTAGGCTTGTAGGGAAATAAAGCACTCCAGGCCATAATAGGTTTGAATCAACCATTCCCTCCCGTTCTTGATGGTTATGCTATTCCTTTAAAAGACAATTGTATTTATTTGTTTCTGTTTACATTTCATTTTAATATTTTTTCTACATTGCTCATTTAATTTTTTTCTGAGTTTGTAAAAATTAACATGGTTCTTTAAGTTTACTCCATTCCTGCTCCTCTGTCTTTTCCTCTCCAGCCTAATCTTTTCCACCCCATTTCCACCCCACTATCTCTTCCATCCTGTTCCAACCCATTCCCTAGGGGTAGCTAATCACGTTAGTTTCTGGTTTATCCTCCCTGTATTTCCTTATGCAAAACATTAGCAAATAAGCTGCTAATTTTTCAATCTTTCTTACACAAAAGGAAGCATCCTTTAGATACTCTTTTGCACTTTGCTTTCTTCACTGGACATTAGAAATCACTTCATAGCAGTTTACAGTAATCTCTCTCAATATTTTTCACAGCTGCCCAATATTCTGTTGTGTAGATATACCACAGTTTATTCAAATACTCTCCTGTGATTGGGTCTCTAGGTAGTTATCAATATTTTGCAATTATAAACCAGGTTGCAATGAATTGCCTGTGTTTATGTATTTTTGCATCATTAAAGGTGTGTCTTTATAGTAAATTCCTAGAGTTAGTATATCTGGATCAAAGGCAAGTGCATATGTAGTTTTTTTAGCTATTTCCAAGTGCCCCTCCTCAAGAGTTGTAGCAGTGACAGTGTCTATTTCCCACACAGGCTTATCAATAGAGTGTGTTGTGGAGCTTTTCAATATTTTCCAATCAGATAGGTAAGAAATGGTGTCTCAGCATAATTTTAATTTGCCATTATCTAATATGAACAAATTTCAACATCTTTTCATGTGTTTAAAGGCCATTTTTACAGCCTTTTGTTGCAAACTGTCTGTTTGTGTTTTTGTATGTTTTTCTATTTGATGTTTGCTCTTTTTTCCTTCAATTGTTAAGAAATCTCTCCATAGTAGACATGTTAGCCACAGTTAGAGCACCTGTGGAGCCAAAGCGACTCCATCTTGGAGGCTAATCTGCCAGGTTGGCTTCCATTAACCCCTGTTCTGAGAAGCCTCTAATATTTCCCTTTTATCTATTGCTCCTTGTATAGGAGTAGGTCCTTACCATAAATCCCAAACAACCTTGATATTATCGTGCTTCATTTATCCTACACATCCCTTCTGAACCACCCCTTTCCTATGGCATAGAAGCCCTGGGTCTGGGGGTGATGGTGTGGGATCCACCATCTTATCTCACTGCCACCCAAGACACAGACACAACTTCTGTTCCCAGGTCCCTATAAAGTGTTTCTTTCTAAGAAACTGGATTTTTCAGCCTCTTCCTTGGGCCTTTCAGCTTCTTTGGACTTTGGAGCAGATTTGCCTAGACCTGCCCACTGTAGAACAGTGCCCTTCCTCTACAGCAGGTTATAGAGGAGTTCACTGTGTCTTTTCCAAATGCTTGTACAGCTTCCTTTCTTACATTCAGACCTCTAATTCTCTTGGCTATATTTATTCTATGTATGGTGTGAGGTATGGCTCTAATTTTATTTTTTTCCAAAACTATTTCATTGTTCCTGTTCCATTGATTAAAGGCCCCATTTTCAAAAGGGCTCTTGGGAGCAAGGAAGGGTAAAGAGAAGGAAAGTAGGAAGGGGCAGATGTCAAACCTTTCCATCCTTCATCTACCCGTCTCTCCTCCCAGACAAACCCCAGCAGCAAGCATGCCCATGAGGGTGTCTTGACTCTCAGGGACTCTGCCCACACCACAGAGCAGCCTTTCCACCTCAGGCCTGGGCTTGTGCTGGAACCTTTTGGCTAAAAGTTGAGTTCATGTGCCCAGTTGTTCATGGGAACGGATATCTGGGGTCAGTGGCTCAGGAGTAACAGTCTCCTGAAGACTGTGTTGCGTTGGGTCAGTCACAGCCAGCATTTTTAATTTTGGAGCCCCAGCAAATCAGTAGTTCGAACGATACAACCAAGAGTCAGAAAAAACAGCGTGGGCCCACAGGCTCTGGGCTGGAGGGATGTGCAAGCAGATCCGAAGACGATGGACAACGACCCAGGGCCCTTGGAGAGATCCGCAGAAGGAGGCCTTCATCTCTGCAGCCCCAGGTGTCTCTGGTCTTTTTGGTGCCTCATCACTCCGATCCACATCAGCATGGAAGTCTCTGAAAGCTTTGACATTGGAGGCTTCCTGAGATGTTATGACTTTGGATTGACCTTGAATTGTTATCTGAATTTCTCCCACAGGACAGAATCCTATCCAGTGGTGTCTTCCAGGTTAACTGTCACCCAGGACAATCACAATAATGACAGGCTGTCCCTCCCTGAGGACTCACCCTGGCCAGACACTTCCTAGATACTGCCTCCTTTACTGTCGCATGTCCCTGTGAGATTTGCTTTATTCTTACACCCACTTTGCAGATGAGGGACCTGAAGCTCAGACAGACTGCCTTACTTGCAGAGGTCATGTGGTGGATGCTGGAGTTTATGATGGAGTGGGATTTGAACCCAGTACCTACCTTTGCAACGATCATGCTTGCTCCCCAGTGAGACGAGTTTTGAATCGTCACCATGTTTGATAAACAATAAGTATCTGCTGGGCATCTGATGCTGAATGTTTACTTGCTTATTGCTCTCCTTGTAAGGAACCAGTGGTGCCCCTTCCAATTTGCACACCAGCACTGAGTCATTGCAACCAAACCCAGGCCTACTTGTCAGGAGAGTCTAAAAGAAATCGACAGGTTCAGCTGTCAGCACCATGTTTTCAAAAATAGCTGCTAAATGTTTTCCAAAGGTAATATAACATTAAGTAGGAAAAATAATTTTCTAGGTAGACCAGGTGTTAGTTATAAATTTAACATGTAAATGGTGTGAGTTAGCTACACTTAAAAAGTCCTGGGGTACAGCTGACACTAAATACAAAATACCCTTCCATCTCTAGCATTCATTTGCCAGTCACATTGTCTGTTAAAAGTAGTCATTTTGAAAGCAGTAATTCATTCTCTACGGTCCTTCCTTAACACAATTCTCAGCCTGCAATTTAGATGATAGGAAAATTACAACCTCAGTGCACTATATTATGTGACATAAATGTTATTGCAATTAAGCCTGCTAGGAACACACACACACACACACACACACACACAGACCCAAATACAGTACAACTGGCCCATGATTTAGTCTAAGTAGCCATTTCCTATGAACCGAGGAGCTTCTGTGAGTCCAATAGAATATGGGGCCAAAACAGGTCTCAACAAGAAACCTAGTGTCTAGGTTTGGGTAAACACTGTAGCAGAATGACAGCAAGTGGGAGATGACCTAAGAAGTCCTGAGTTTTACCTTTCTTGGTCAGCACGTGGACAGGTTGGACTGACCTAAACATCACAAAAGTTACCTGCCAGTCAGTCACTAAAGCTGAAATTTCTGAGTGATCCAAGACATCTTCTTCCTCAACCTCAGAACCTACTGGGCTCCATGACCCGAACCTCCTGGAAATCTTGATCCTGCCCCATCATGGACTCCCCCACAGCCACTTTCTTAGATCAGCACATCATACTTTGTTCTAGATTAGTATAGTCACTCCCTAATTCCTCTGTGTCAATGATACTTTCCTTCCCGGTTTATCCTTCACACTGTTGTGCAAATGATCGCTCTTGACTGCAGATGTAGTTAGGTTATTTTCCTAATCAAAACCCTTCAGAGGCTCCCAGACATTGTTCCATGCCAGACTGTCCTTCTTTGTCAGGAATGTCACTCCCCAGCTCACTTTCCATCTCAACTTTTCCACTTGGACATTCCCGGTCATCTTTATCAGCTGCTTCTGACCCACCTCTTCTGGGAAGCCTACTCCACTCACCTCCCAAAGGCATAAACCACTCTCTTCATCAATCTGTGCTCCTCCCGTAGCCACTCTATCTGTTCATTGTGGCACTTAATGTAATTATGTGTGATCATGACTGGACACTTGGACGCAGGGACTACAAGAGAATCAAACTGTTTCATTTCAGGGTATTTCTGGTATGCTGAAAAATGGAAAAAGAAAAGAAATATAAGGTATATTATATAAGGTTATATATGAAAAAGATATATATTCGGTTTATATATATTTAAATAATATATAATAATTTAAATAATTTAATAATTTAAAACCTTAAATAACATAAGGTTTTATATTACATAACATACATTATATAAGGTGCCAATATAAGATCTCAAAAATTTTTAGATATTATATGGTGAATACATTTAATCTTGTTGGGTTATTCTGTGGTTCTGCATATAGCCTCATTTGAAGGTGACATCAAGAAGTTAACTCCAAAGCCTTGTCAAATGGGGGTTTGGGCCAACTGGCTCTCCTGCTATCTATCCTGACCTCCCATATGGGACCGGCCCTAGCCTTTATTCTGCATGGAGATTCTCTCCCTGGTCTCGCATATTAGAGAAGCAATCAATAAATGTTAGTCACATTGAATTTGAAGAGCAAAGTCCCCTTCAATTCTAGGTAAATAAAAAGGAAGAACCGTTCCTTTCATATTTATTTACTTTTAATTAATTAATTAATTAGAGACAGGGATTGCTCTGTTGCCCAGACTTGAGTGCAGTGGCATAATCACAGCTTATTGTAACCTCTAACTTTTGGGCTTAAGTTATCTTCCCACCTCAGCCTCCCAAGTAGCTAGGACTACAAGTGTGTGCCACCATGCCTGCTTAATATTTTTATTTATTTATTTATTTTAAAGATGAGGTTTTGCTATGTGCCCAGGCTGGTCTTCAACGCCTGGCCTCAAGTGATCCTCCTGCTTTGGCCTCCCAAAGTGCTGTGATTACAGGCGTGAGCCACCACACCCAGCTCATATTTATTTTTTAATATTATATATTTAAATCATGGCTTGTCTCTGTAGACAAATTAGTTAGACAGTCTGGGTGTGGTGACTCACACCTGTAGTCTGGAGGTAGGTGGATCACAGGCAGGAGCTAGAGACCAGCCTGGGCAACATAGGGAATCCCCATGTCTACAAAAAATACAAAAATTAGCTGGGTGTGGTGGTGCACACCTATAGTGAGCTGAGATCGCACCACTGCACTCCAGCCTGGGTGACAGAG
>NW_012112808.1:7388563-7412073 GCF_000951035.1 Colobus angolensis palliatus | reverse complement strand
CAGACTGCTCCACAGTAACCCGGGGAGTATTAAAAATGTCCATGCTCAAGCCACACTCTAGACAAATTACATGAGAATCTCTGAGGGCAGGACCCATGCATCGGCATTTTTTACAGCTCCCCGGGTGCTTTCAACGTGTAGCCAATGTCGAGAACCAACGAGTCACAAGGGAATTTCTCAAAGGAAATCTGAAGATTAGAGCTATTCAAAGACAGACACAAAGAGGGAAAAAGTCCCAAGAATCAGTTAGTACACTTCAGAAGTAAGCTGCTTTCTCATATCAATTTATGAACAATTTTTATATATTATGAATATACACCTTTTGGCCATGCCAGCACTTTGGGAGGCCGAGGCAGGTAGATTACTTGAGCTCAGGAGTTCGAGACCAGCCTGGGTACATGGCAAAACCCCATCTCTACCAAAAATACCAAAAAAAAAAAAAAAAAAAAAAGACAAAGCTAGCTGCTGAAATGCTGCTGAAATAAATAAATTAAGAGGTGTAAAAATAACTCAAAGCCATAGCAGTCTTTTCCCTCTCAAGCACAAAGTCTAAAAAGAGTGTTCTAACTATCAGTTATCTCTCTGTCAAGCAATAATTCTAGGTAGGACCCAAGATCCTTCTAGCTTTTGGCTCTGCTAACTGCTACGTGTGGCTTCTAACATTGTCTGATTAAGTTAGAAGAGAAGGAAAGAGTGTTACAAGTGGGAGGTTTTCCATCCACAGCCCATTGGTGGAATGTAGTCACGTGTGCATGCAGAACCACAGGGGATGCTAGGAGATGCAGGATAGCTTCACCCAGGTAGAAGAGAAAACTGGTGGTGTGAACTAGCATCTGCCTCATGAATGTGAGGCAAGAATTGTACTGCTTATGACAAAAGGCAGCACTGAACATCTTAGCAAGGAAAAGTAATAACAAAAATAATAAGTATGATTTCCTGAGTGCTTACTAAATGCCAGGCACTGGTGTCTACCTACATTGCCCAATTTTTGTTCTTGAATGACCTGCAAGGTAGATATTCTTTGTTGTTGTTGTTGTTGTTGTTGTTGTTGTTTGTTTTGAGACAGGGTCTTGCTCTGTCTCCCAAGCTGGAGTTCAATAGCATCATCAAGGCTCACTGCAGCCTCAAATTCCTGGACTCAAGTGATCCTCCCATCTTAGCCTCCTGAGTAGCTGGGGCTACAGGTGTGTGCCACCATGCCCAGATAATTTTTGTATTTTTTTGTAGAAATGAGGTTTCACCATTTTCCCCAAGCTGGTCTTGAACTCCTGGGCTCAAGCAATCCTCCCACCTCAGCCTTCCAGAGTGTTGGGATTACAGGCGTGAGCCACTGTGCCCAGCCAAGGTAGATATTCTTATTTCTCCCATGAAGATGAAAGAACTGAAGCTCTGAGCGGGAGAATAATTTGACTGGGGTCACAATGTAGAACAGGAATTCACACTTGCATCTGGCTGACATCAGAGTCCAGGGTTTTTCTTTGTTACCATGTAGTGTTTCCTTAAACATTTACCCTCAAAATTTCCAACGTATAACAGACTGAATTTCAGAGAGCAACAATATGTAACTTGCTAGAGAATGAGGGAACTTTGGGAAGATATCACATAACCTCCTTAATTTACAGATGAGAAAATTAAGGTCCAGAGAAGAGAGACCTCCGTTTAGTGGCAGAGTCACACTGGCCCCAGGAATTTCTGATTCCCAGGCTTTTCAAACTCAGTGTCTTATCCAAGGGAGTCATGAGACCAATAGATTAAACAACAGTTGCATTGTTCAAAGTGATTCTCAGAGCTACATTTTAGAGTAGCAGGTACACATGTCCATGCTAGACACGAAACAGGTTGGCTTTTCTAATATTGTTCTATGCTGGATCCTAATAGAAGCTATCTTCAAGAAACTTCTGGAATGGCTAATAGAAGATAATGTGGAATGGCCTCAAATTCCCAGACACCCTCGTTACACATGTATTTAACCAGATGAGACCTGGAGCTTCTATTTTGCAACATGACAATGAGCTTAGATTTTTTTTTTTTTTCTTAGGTTTAGGAAGAGATGGGTTTTAACCAACCAAGGGACATAATGTTTCCATTACCTGGGGTTCTTCCAGTTTTCTATTCCTGGAGGAGAGGCACCAGGACTTTTCCATACTTTGCAACTTCTCCTGCTCACCAGCCACCCTCTATCACAATCCCAGATGTGAGTTATGGATATTTAATACAGATTTGTGTGCAAATGAATTGGAAAGAAGGGGATAGAAACATCAGTGGATTACTCTTAGTGAATCAGAACTTTCTGCATCAATTTTTTCAGTGTCTCTACACCCAATATATATGTGGCTCTTATCCTTTCAACATAGATAAAATGGTCTCTTTCCACCCTAAGTTGCCTGTAATGTAGTCAGATCTGCTTCATAGTGTTTGCACCGATAATGACCAATTGTGTATTAATCGCTTTCTGGCTGCAGCCTGTCTTTGAACTTTAATACTTTATCAGCCTGTTTTGTAAAGGAACACATTTTTATTGTGGTCAAGTGTGAAAGTTCAATGCGTTTTTTCTCTTTATTCTCTGTGTTACGTAAATACAATGTATTTAAATGGGAAAACCGCAACAAAGAAAGAACAGTGGCATTGGGACGGGCTTCTACTCCACCTTTGTGTTTTGGCTCATTCCCTTCTTCCAACCCAATAGCCACTTTTGACCTGACTTAAGCAGATTTTCAAAGCTGTGACAAACACTATTAATTCAGAAAATTAGTCCTGACTTACCTGTTTTTCAATTAACAGGAACTGAGCTCATTTGGATTCCGTTCAGACTTGTAAACCTTTTGCTGCAAACAGAGACACAGCAACACTACTGGAATGACAACGGCTAAGGTTTATTAGTTCACTAGGAAATGTTTTCCGAGCGAGTGTATGGTGTGAAAAGGCCCAATTTTGATAATGGATGTGCCTCTCTGAGCTTTTAATTCCATGTTTAATTGGGCACAAAATTCAGGCTCTCAGATTTAGTGTAGGTGCTGGCCAGAATAATCAAACCAGCGGTGAAATGAATGGAGTGTGGCGAGACTTCCAACTTTGACTCAGCAGCACCAAGAAAGCCCTCGAGTGAAGTCGATGGTTTTAAAGTATATTTTTAATGACCAGAAAATTGTGAAAAATTGCCTTGATTGGGCTAAGTGCCTTGCTGACATGGAAGAATGTTAAATAATGTACAAAGAACTTTCTAACTCCAACTCTTGAGAGAGCCACCGCATTCCAAGCCACCAAATGTGGCCGAAAGGGTACAAAATTCCAGTTAGATGGGAGGTATATGTTCTTTCTCCTTTTTTGAAGCTTTAACGTACAGTGTGGTGAATATAGTTAATAATAGAGTATTGTGTTTCAAAATTTTAAGAGAGCAAATTTCAAATGTTCTCACCACAAAACAATGTTAAGTATTAATATTTGTGGTGATGGATGTGTGAACTAGCTTGATTTAATACTTTACATTGTATTCATAAACTGTAACATCACCTTATGCCTTATGTGCTTACACAATTATAAATTGTGAATTACATTGAAAAACAATAGGATGGATGTGTGTGTGACAGAGAGCTATATAGAGAGAACAGAATACTGTATATCAATGAAGATAAATGAATAAACTTATAGCTGCGTACAACAACCTGCATTAATTTCACAAAATCTGAGCAAAAGAAGCTAGCTACAAAAAAAAAAAAAAAAAACCTACTCTATTATTTTACCTACGTAGTTCAAAGAATAGGTGCACTTACACAAGTTTAGAGAGAAATACTTATGGAATAAAACTATAAACCAAAGTAAGACTGGGTGGTGATTGGGATTAGTCCTGAGGAAGGCACTGGAACATCGGCAGGTTCTGTTCTCTTGACCTGGGTCATGGTTCCAAATTTGCTTACCTTGTGATAATTCCCCCAGGGGTACATTATTTGTGTTCTCTGTGTTACAATTCACAATAAATATCAGACATCATGCCATTACGGGAAGAAAAAAAAAGATTCCTAGCCCAAGAGCTGGGATGACAGGTGCACTTCACCATGCCTGGCCAATTTTTGTATTTTTTTGTAGAGATGGAGTCTAGCTATGTTGCCCAGGTTGGTCTTGAACTCCTGGGCTCAAGTGTTCCTCAAGCCTCAGCCTCCCAAAGTGCTAGAATTACAGGTGTGAGCCACTGTGCCCAGTCCAAAATGCTGCCTGTTTTGAAAAGGTTCACCAATAGTGGTTTGAATACATTATTTAAATAAACTATCACAAACCATCAGTCTGTAACCAAAATTTCTGAAGAGAAACATAAAATGACTCATTCTCTGTTTTATTAATTCCTGTCTCTATTGTGATTCTTCCTTACCTTCTTGCTTTAACTGTATCCTGTTCTGTCCCTTATGATTTAAGGTGAATATTGACGTCTTCCTTATTTTCCAATAACTACATTGAAAAGTAAACGTTTTCTTCTAAGTATAACCTTAGTTCTGCTGTACGTATTTTGATCTGTGGCACTTTTGTTATTAATGTCTACATATTTTTTGAAATTTTTGCTGTCATTTCTTCTTTAACCCATGAATTTTCAGATGAGTGCTTTTAGTTTCTAAAAAGTTGGAGGGAGTGTTGTGTTTTTATTATTGATTTCTAATTGAGGCTTATTTTAGTCAGAGAATAGAATTATTATTATAATTATTATTTGTACAGTGACTTTAAGTTTGATTTGATTTTTGTTTTCTTACTGAGTTTTATTTCAGGTTTATGGGGATACATGTGTCAGTTTGAGGACATGTCTTTATTAATTCTTTGAGATTTATTGAGAATTTTTAAAACTATTCTGTATATGCTTAAAAAGAAAATGTATTCTGTATTGGATGGCAATGTCTATAGCTATCTCTTTGCTCAAGCTTATTTGGTTATTAATTTTTGTTATCCTGAACAATGTTTAGTTTGCTTTAATCTCTCTGCTTTTGAGAGTTGGGTTACTGACTTCCGTTATGCTTGTAGATTTATTTATCCATGACTTCTTGGTCAGACTTTGCTTTCAAAGTGAAATTTTTTAGGTTTATGATTGTTTTACCATATTTAGAGATATTTCCTTTTAAAATACCTGTCTTGTCTATATTTTCTGGTCTTAACATTTTTTACTCCAAATTCTGTTTTGCCTGCTATGAACACAGCTGCCAGCTATATTATCTGGCTTAGTTTTGACCCAGTATATCTTTTCTCAATTTTTTATTTTCAACCTTTCTGTGTCATTTTGGAGTAAACTCAGTTGTGAGGATTCTTTCACTTGTTTTGTTTCTCAAAAACCACAAATCTCACTCAGTAATACATCTAGCCTAGGCTAAGAGATTAAAAAGAACCATCCTGTGAACTAGGTTCTTCAAATACTTTCAACAACTTGAAAATCTATAGGAATTGCAGAAACAAAATTAGTTTCCTTCTTTATTTGCCCACCTGGACTTGGGAGTGTTTGAAAGCCGGAGCTGTCAGCTTATTTTTCTCTTATCTTTCAGGGAAATCTTGGACAACAGCTCCGGGATGCTCAGCCCTAAAGATCATTTCCCCAATAGGAAGGCAATAATGGTGGAACAGCTCTCCACGCCCTTCAGGGAGTGTTATGTTTAGATGAGAAAAACATCCCTAAAAGCATTTGTGAGAGATGACTGAGTGTTTTTATCATCGGTGATAGGGACTTTCCCCCCATAAATATATGGCATTCAATAACACAATCTCCTTTCCCAGCTACACGCACGTGTCCTTCAAAGGCACTCTCCCTCCAACCATGTGACCATTCAGCAGAGAAAAATCAGCCCGTTTACATAACAGCTGTTAGAGCGAGCGTTGACATATTACTTCAGGGCCTTCCGCCTATAATGGGTTTTTCAAATGTGTTGCCATGTTCAGTTGATTAGTTGTGGGTGATCTGAAATGTCAAACTATTAGCCTTGACAACTACTGCCAAGGTTACTATCTTCGGAAAATATCTTTTTAATAATATAACTGTTTGTAAGTGGAAAAGGTGATGTTCAAAATACAAAGTAACAATAAGTGTGGATTACCGAGCCACCGATGGCTTCAGTTTTCCATTCTCCTTGGTGATGCATGGTCTGGGGGCTTCTTTGTAATGATTTAAGTACCACCGAGGCAACCCTAGGCTTCCGTGAGCTACGCAAATGTAGATTTCAGGATTGGAAGTTGAAGGCAGGGAAGAAAGGGGGCACTGAGAAAACAAAAACAAAACCTTTCAGTTGGAGATTCCACTATCCCCCATGGTTAAAAAGTCACTTCAAATACCAGCCACAGCTGAGGATTTCCAAATCAGGCTCTGGTATGGGGGGGGGGGTCTCAAAATCCGAATTTACACATTTCAGCCATCAAGATGGTGCCAGCAGTCAGGAAACCAGGATAAAATGAAATTAGTCCTTGGCCCCTTCTTTTTTTTTTGCACATTCACTCTCACCCATACTGCTCCCCACCAAGGGTACCTGGGGTTTTCACCTCTTTCTCTTTCTTCTAATTAGGGATATTCTTGGTTGTAGTCAACACTTGGCTGGCCCTTTCCCCCACACATCACTTTCCATTTCTTCTGTTCCATTCCTAGCCTTTCCTGATAAGCCTTGCCTACATGACAGCTGCTCCCCCAAAGCAGGGAGACTATACAATCTATCTTCCACCTAAGACACTTTCAAGAGTGAAAATGACACCATACATAGTCCCATGGAACACCGGGGTGGCCTGGGACTCTACCAGCCACACTGGCATATACGGTCACCCTATCAGTAAGGGGTCACTAATTGCCAATGTATTTGCCCCTCTTGGGAAAGATATTTTTATTACAGTACAGGCTTCCTGGAAATAATACTTTAGATCAAGGGTTTTTGCTGGGATGGGAAATGCTATAAAGCAGACCAACGTCCACCTTTCCTTGTCAGAGTGACACTGACACTCACACAATGAAAGAAATTAAAAATCCACAGCTAGATGGATCCATGAAAGTAACCACCACAACCACCATCACGGGTTTCTAAGTCAGTGCCCGGACTGACTCACATAATCACGGTTTCAGCAAAAGGAAAAAATGCCTATCATGATGTTTTCATGCTAACAAGAACCGAGAAGCTGTAACGTTTTCTTTTTCCTGCTTTTTCACAATATAATCAGTTGACCTCTTTCACAGGAATCTGTATTATTCAGTGGGTAAAGTGGGGAAGGTGTTTACACAGGATGAGAGAGAGGATTAACAAAGCATTTTCTAATGTGTGAGAATATGAGAAATGAATCTTTTTGTATCTTATTTTTGAGCAGGGGCTTTAATAGCACAATACGTTAATTCAAAATCTGATTAATAGTGGAGATCTCAGGCTCTGCATCAGGCTGGTAGGGACAGTATTTGGGGCCAGGAGGGTATTTTCTATTATAGTTTAAAGGGCACTAAAGAAGGCTGTCTACTCTTGTAACAAGCACTTCAAGACAAGTGCAGGGAGCCTCTGTTTCAGTATCACTCTGGCCTTTCAAATCCATCCTTCACCCTGCCCTCAACCCCAGAACACTTGGAGATGGAGAAAACTGACTTTAATATAAGATTTTTTTTTCCTGTGAGATATATGCAAATTCCAAAATGGGGTTTATGTAACCATCTCAATACAAAAATGTTTAATAAAAATTTTAATAAATACACTTTGAAATCTGTTACAGATTCTAGTCAGAATAGGCATCTGGGCAGACCTTGAAGAAATGGTGAGCTACCCTAATGAAGCCCATAGATCACCAAACAAATTGCATCAAGGGAGTTATAATTCTAAACCTGTGTTTTTGTTACTTGTTCTAAAGCAGGAGTCTCGACTTCTTTTTTTGAAAACAGTCTCTCATCACTCGCCATCAGAGAAATGCAAATCAAAACCACAATGAGATACCATCTCACACCAGTTAGAATGGCAATCATTAAAAAGTCAGGAAACAACAGGTGCTGGAGAGGATGTGGAGAAATAGGAACACTTTTACACTGTTGGTGGGATTGTAAACTAGTTCAACCATTATGGAAAACAGTATGGCGATTCCTCAAGGATCTAGATCTAGATGTACCATATGACCCAGCCATCCCACTACTGGGTATATACCCAAAGGATTATAAATCATGCTGCTATAAAGACACATGCACACGTATGTTTATTGCGGCACTATTCACAATAGCAAAGACTTGGAATCAACCCAAATGTCCATCTGTGACAGACTGGATTAAGAAAATGTGGCACATATACACCATGGAATATTATGCAGCCATAAAAAAGGATGAGTTTGCATCCTTTGTAGGGACATGTATGCAGCTGGAAACCATCATTCTTAGCAAACTATCACAAGAACAGAAAACCAAACACCGCATGTTCTCACTCATAGGTGGGAACTGAACAATGACATCACTTGGACTTGGGAAGGGGAACATCACACATTGGGGCCTATCATGGGGGGGGAGGGGGGAGGGATGGCATTGGGAGTTATACCTGATATAAATGACGAATTGATGGGTGCTGACGAGTTGATGGGTGCAGCACGCCAACATGGCACAAGTATACATATGTAACAAACCTGCACGTTATGCACATGTACCCTAGAACTTAAAGTATAATAAAAAAAAAAAAAAGAAAACAGTCTCAGAATGGTGTTTTAAATGCATAAGGTAAAACACATAGTATCACAAAGGGAACCAATACCTTGAAATACAGTTATCAAAATATTACTAAAGCAAATGCGTATTATAGTAATATGTGTGCTTCCTTGTTAGTGCAATAAATAACAGGATCTAGCAGTGACTTTAATAACCCCCATCATTTTGAGGTGCTGATGAGCGTAAGTAATAATTTCATATTTCTGCAACAACTGCAATGTGATGTGAAAATATCTGATTTCTATCGGTGACAAAAATCATAGGTACTGTACATTCATAATTAAAGGAAATGCTAAATTTCAGTCAGAGGTTTGAGAAAATAAGGAAAACTTTTTTCTCATTTAAGTTCACAGAACTTCTGAACTCCAACCACGGACCTCTCGGCGGGGGCCCACACACCCCACATTAAGAACCAATATAGTTCTTGTAAGCCAACAATTTACTGTATTAATGGTCTGCATTTTCTTTAAAGAAGCCACCTCCCATCAAAGTATAACACACACAAGCCTACACCCTCCCATGAAGTCCCGTGGAGGCCATTTTGCAACTCCACCCTCCTCCGTCTTCCTCCCATTGGGGCAATGGCATCCAGTTCCCAAATCTTGAGAACACTTCTCCACATCACACCAACCTGACCAACTGGAAATCCCCAGGATGTGACAGCAGAGTTTAAAGCACATTGCTCACATCTATAATCCCTTCTGAAATAACTGTGGAGCCTGGAAATTTCAAAACTTCCCAATCCTCGGTAAGAAGCTCTAACAGGAAAGTCCTCCTGGCTCTTTAGTTTCTGAAAAAGAAAGAGAGGAATAGTTTTCCCAAAGATGCTTTTACTTGGAAAAAAATGATTTAATTAATATTATTAAAGAGACAAACAGAAATCAGACTCTGTTGAGAGGCAACATAACATGGTGGAAAGTGTCTTCTGATCAAACAGAAGTGGGTTCAAATTCCAGTCAGATATTTAATAAATATGACCCTGAGTAAGTACTGAATCTCCCTGAGCCTCAGTTTCCACTGAAGTAAAATGCAGAGAGTAGCACATATCCCAGACAGCAGTGGGAGGACTAAGTGAAGCAGTGAGGTGCACAGAGACACCTGGAACTGTGCCTTAGACAAGGCGCCAAGACAGCAAATGCTGCAGCCATTCCTGCCGCCTCCTTTTTTGTTATGTGGGTTCTTCTGGGAATGGTACAGATGTCGATGTCCTCATCAGAAAAATGCTATGCCCTCCTCTTGAGATTTCTCATGATCATGTTAATTTGAAAAGCATATTTTTATAGCACATGCCAACTCCCAACAAGGAATAAATGCTAAGTTTCTGGCACAGAGAAAGAATTCCAAATAGAGGGGAGAGGGGGAGTCAGAGCAAGAAATTATTAAGAAACAAAACTATCCCACTGATGGCCCAATAACAGAATCACAAAGAGATAAATCAGGGGTTCCAACACCAAACAAAAAGGTGATTATTCAGATCTTCATGGGGACAGTGCTATTGATTCAAATAACAAAGAATGCTATATAAATTGCTGTGTGTTCCTCCTTTTTTATTTTAGTCTGGCAAAATTGATTCTCCTAAACATGGCCTCAAATCTACAGAAGCAATCAAGTTAAATGAAATCCATTATTTTAAGCTCCCTTATTTTTTTAAATTCAGTTTTTGGTACATAGTTTCGCCAATGATTAGATTGGCTGATGCTGATCAGAGAGCAAAAGGGTTTTATTACGATGTGGATTGCTCTTGCTATCTCCTGGGTCTGTTCAGGAAATGCGGGTCAAATGGTGGGAATTTAAATGTAGGAAGATCACCTATAAAGTAAGCAACAAAAGGCAACCAACCTCCCTCAGACAGGATGCTTCTTTCCTCCAACTGCATTTCAGTATCAAACATCTTTCAATACAGCAACTACCATTTCTTGCGCATGTACTATATGCCAGTCACATGAATTACATTTGTCTTTCACAAAAATCCTTGTAGGCAGGTATTATTATTATCCCCATTTTACAGATGTGGAAACCTGTTGATAGAGATACAGTTGAACAGAAAGGAGGAGAAGTGATTGTATTGGTTCAGGTGTGTCTGTGGGACAAAGATTATTCTATAAACGTTTATTCTTGCATCGTCAGCAACCAAAATGCAGTGTAAAGAGCCATCGATCCACAATTCCTCTTTAAATGAAACCACAAACTCCCCCAAAGAATAGTGGCCCATCAGCTTCCACTGTCTCTGAAGGTGTTCGTCTAGTAAACCTCATGGGGTACGGGAAGCTTCAGCTGCAGAACCAACCAAACGCAGACCTGGAGGACGAGGGCTCAGTGAGAAGCCTGCATCTGTTCCTCTGCTTGGCCTTGTCAGTGGCAATGTGAGTGAATGGTAGCCATCCAAGAGAGCCAGAGCGCAGGGTGTGGAAGCCCACGGGCACGTACTCCCACCAGTGGATAAACAAAGGGACACTCATCCCCATCCTTAACACAACCAAAAGGACGGTAAGCAAGTTTACTCTTCGAAATGGTTACTATTGCCAGGGGTGGGAGCACTGAAATGAAAAGGAGAACTTCTTGAAAAGTTGCAAAATAAGAAGCATCATGATGAGAGATTTGCCTTCCACAATGTGGGGTGCACCTTTCAGAACAGCCTAGGGCTTCCAGAGCTACCTATCCTCCCTCCCCACAAAATGTCATCTCCTATATACATTTTCTCATCAAAATGGTGATATCAGGGAAAACTTATTTTTGGATCCTAGAGTCCTCCCCAAGAGGCGAGGCATTAACCCTACAATGTTGCAAAAGAAAGGTTTCCCTTCTAGCTCTTGAGAGTGAGAGCTGCATTTTAAAATGCATTTTAAAATTTTTAAAAATTGAGAGTGAGAGCTGCATTTTAAAATTTTTAAAAATTGTCTGTATGTGCTGAGATGAAGCATTCAGGACATTACTATTGGTTTTTCCTGTCGATTAAAGTAGGCTTATTTATGAAATTGAGTTTTAAATCAACATTTCATCCTGGTTGCCTTTTGTTTTGTTTTGTTTTTGAGACAGGGTCTTGCTCTGTTGCCCAGGCTGGAGTGCAGGGGCTCAATCTTGGCTCACTGCAACGCCAACCTCCTGGGCTCAAGTGATCCTCACACCTCAGCCTCCCAAGTAGCTGGGACTTCAGGCACATGCCACCATGTCTGGCTAATTTTTGTATTTTTTGTTCATTTGTTTGTTTGTAGAGATGGAGGTCTTACTATGTTGCCCAGGCTGGTCTAACTCGTGGGCTCAAATGATTCTCCTGCATCAGCTTCCTGAAGTGTTGGGATTACAGGCATGAAACGTTGCACCAGACCTCTGGTTGGCTTTATTTTGGCTTTGTGATATTAGCTATTGTTTTTAATAGAGCAAATATTAGTATTTATTTTACCAAGAATATTCCAAACCTAGTAAAGAAGACTACACCTTTTCATTATGTACTGAACTTCTACCACCTTACTTTTAACAGTAAATACTGCATGTCCTGGCCCACGTGTAGAAATGGATCAAAGATCAATGAGAAAATGACCAAGATCATTAACACCATGTAAGGATTCAACCTCTCAAATTGGTAAGCATTACTTATTACCTTACAAGTTCCTAACACTTCTCTAGGCACTGAGGATGAGTGAGAAAGAAAATTCCACAAGAAGATAATCACAGCCATCATTTATTGAGAATGTATTACATGCCAGGCACGGGTCATGTTACACAGGCATGGATCTCTTATGCCTTCTCTGGGAGGGAAGAGTAGTGGCTTCCATTTTAGACATAAAGATGCTTCGATTCAGAGAGGCACACAGCTGGTGAGTGGTAGAGCTGGGGCTGGAACCCAAGTCCTTGACCACTGGTCCTCAAGGAACCTCTGCCCTGAAGAACCTTGTAAACAACCTGAGGAGTCAGACTGTCATGCACTCAGCCTGGCAGATCGCCCACCTGGGACAACACTTGGAGGAAGGCCTGGAGGAATGGAAAATGGTTGGCTGTGAAACAAGCAAGTCCGTTACACGACCCTTCTTCCAGGATCATCTCAGCAAGATGCCCAAGACCAGATTTCTCACATATTCTACCAAGCTCCAGTCAGAGGTAACTTGACATTCCTATTTAAACTGTACTAACTTATTGGGCAGCTTTTCCCACTTAGGCCATAACAAATAGGCTTTAAAAACTTCAAAAAAGTGATGGCATTCCCTTTTATATTCAGATTGACTTCTAATGATATTCTAGGGAATTACTCAATTATAACTCTTACAACATCTTGATGAAAAGATAACAGTATTTCCACTGGGTATCTTTTCTTTGCCATGGGTGAAAAATGAAGGCACATAAAGGCTAATAATGTTATCTATGGTTTAACAGTAAGTCATATGAAATGATAGGTGTGAAAGAGCTTTGAGAAGACAATGCTATCCAAAGGTAAGGCATTATTAGGAAGAACACTGATACTCCTAACTTTTTGACTGCCACACACTCCAACTAAATTCTATTGCCTTTAACCTAAGACATCCTACTTTAAGTGTAATTTTCTAATTCACTCCCTCATTTAACGAATACTCATATGCTAGACACCATGTTCTTGAATTAGGAGCCAGAGGACATAGTGGGAAAAGGAGAAGGAGCAGAGACCAGCTTTCTTTAGTTCTAGTAGAAATTGGAATTCAGGGCAGGCATAGTGGCTCATGCCTATAATCCCAGCACTCAAGAATTGCTTGACCCAGGAGTTCAAGACCTGCCTGGGCATCATAGTGAGACCCTGTCTGTACAAAAACTTAAAAAATTAGCCGAGTGTGGGCTGGGCGCCGTGGCTCACGCCTATAATCCCAGCAGTTTGGGAGGCCACGGCGGGCGGATCACGAGGTCAGGAGATCGAGACCATCTTGGCTAACACAGTGAAACTCCGTCTCTACTAAAAAAATACAAAAAAATTAGCCGGGGCTGGTGGCGGGCGCCTGTGGTCCTAGCTACTCGGGAGGCTGAGGCAGGAGAATGGCGTGAACCTGGGGGGCGGAGCTTGCAGTGAGCTGAGATCCCTCCACTGCACTCCAGCCTGGGCGACAAAGTGAGACTCCCTCTCAAAAAAAAAAAAAAAATTAGCCAAGTGTGGTGGCATGTGCCTATAGTCCCAGCTCCTTGGGATGCTGAAGTGGTAGGATCCCTTGATCCCAGGAGTTGGAGACTGCAGTGAGCTATGATCACGCCACTGCACTCCAGCCTGGGTGACAGAGTGAGACCCTGACTCAAAAAAGAAAATGGAATTCAGGATATTAGAAACTACAGGTTGAGAAACATGCTGAGCTAAGGAATATTGGCTCTGTCTTGTAGATACAGGCATGCTGTAACTACCACTGAACAGGTGTTGATTAATTGGCAGGCTAAACCAGAGTCCATGAGGCAAGTTGGGAGAGCTAGGTCAACTGATGCCAAAGGAAGTTCTGGCCATAAATCACGTGTGGCTTTCTAATGCAACATGTCAGGAGGTGCAAAGACTTTATAAAATATATTTTGTCAAGTAGTTTTTCCACATCTCCTCTCCTCAGAGCAATGCTCACTTTGGAGTCTAGCTTTTCCTTTTTAAGAATTTGAATGATTTTTTAAGTGCTACCCACTGCTGTCTCACAATCCAGCCAGCAACACAGGATCCTGCTATCATTCCTCAGAAATTGAGCTTATCAAAGGCTGGGCCTCTCCTGTGCATGAGCCACAGAGCCCATCCAAGTCCAACATCCCCACCTTCAGGAAATAATGCAAAACTCACCTCAGTACCCAGGCCTTTTTTTGATAGAGGATTTAATAGCAACCCTAGAACAACCTCATTTGGATTTCCTTATTCCTTTTTTCCCTACCCCAAGCTTCCAACTCTGTCCCCATAAAAATGCCCTAATTCTGGAGGCCAGTCTCAAGCCATCTGCTTCCCCCCATCATCAGAAGACGGTAGGAAGAAGGTAAACATTCCGTCCTCCTCTGCTGAACAGCAGGCAGCTTTCAAGAACTTTTCCAGACATTGAAGCAGACACCCAATACCTGAGACCTCCAAGTACTGTTCCAGAGGAAAAGAAGAAAAGAAAGATTCAAGGAATCTGCACATTTCTCTGACCATCTAAAGAAAGATTCAAGGAATCTGCACATTTCTCTGACCATCTAAGAAGTATTGACTGGAGTTTCAGAGAGTTATGAAGTTAACAACTGAAAAATCTCAGAACAACTCAAGCCAGCACTGAGCTATTCCAACTATGCTTTCTCCTCTGAACAGGTTTTTTGTTTCTTTATGGAGGTCTATGGAATTCAGCTTAAGCCAGTGAGCGATTCTATCCTAACACTCTAATCAGATCCAGCAACACCAGAGAAAAAATTCACCCCAGTGATGGTTACCTGGCCCCACATCTCCCACCAGGGGAAACTCCAGACCAGCGCCCTGCAGGGGCACTTCCTACACCAATGGAGATGGCCTTTATCTGTGCCGTTCAATGCAGTAGCCACTAGTAACATGTGGCTCTGAGCCCTTAAATGTGGTTAGTGGGACTGAGAAATGGAATTTGTCATTTTCTTTAATTAGCTTTCAAGAGCCACAGCAGAGTAGAGGCTCATGTCTTGGACAACACAGTCACAGGTGGAGTCAGGAGTTTGCCAGGGCAAGACTTGGGGTAGCATTTACCTGCTGCGCGAGCGACAAAATGGCTTCTTCCCACCCTCTCTCTGCTTCCACAGACTGGGGCATTTCTACTCTTTATCTTGCTACACCTTTATACTTTAAAAATGTATCCCCCACCAATAAAAACACAATTTCACAGAGACTCCTGGGGCCCACAATTAAAGGTTTTTGTTCCAATGCCACATTTTATTTCCATGTCTTCTATGTTATCTAACTAGAACCAAGCTAGCTAAACACTCCATGGAAATCCTCACCGGTGGGTCTCTACTCTCCAGGCAGAAAGATTTCCTGGATCTCTGCAGGCCACTGACTTACCTTTCTAGGGGACACAGGCATAGCACTCACCTGTGGCTTCCCGAGCCTCCTGGTTTTTGGATTCCCTGGGAGCTCCTTACATGAAAATGCCAGGCCCCTCCTGGACCTGATAGGTCGGAATGGGCAGAGGCAGATCCCCCAAAGCTCTCCAGTGCTAGGGTAACCAGACGCTAGTACTAAGGCCAGGTTTGGGGAAGTCCTGGCCTGTACAACAGTGGGCGTGAAATTATCAACAGGAATGCCTTCCTCACTCCAGTCCAGAGCTGGTCCAGTAGGGGGCTGAGCAGAGGGGAATTTTAATGTTGTTAGGAAACGTTGTGGTTTCAGGAGGAAGAAAACCATTTTAAGCTTAAACTCTGATCAGGAAGAAGCTCTTTTCTCCTTTATGGAATTTGAAATGCCCATCCCTCCATGGAGGTGTGGCAGGAAATGCTACGGAGCCAGCCAGTGAACACAGATGAATGCTCAGTGCTCAGGTTAGAAGGCACGAGAAAGCAAGCACCAGGTGGGACTGCCATGCCTAGCGTTTCAAATGACGCAGAAAGTCAATTGTCCATAAGGGACAGGAGCACTAGCAGGAGCACCAAGAACAGTACAGGTCCTCAAGGGACATCAAGAGAAGAGCAACTTCAATCACGCCACCTCTGAAATCCCATCAACTCCTTTCTGAAGAGGAACTAATAGTTTATGTCAAATCTTTTAAAAGTGTTCTTACTACACACACTAATAATAATAATAATAATAATAAAGGAGATAGGAAGAAACGTTGGGAAGGGATGGATGTCTATGGCCTTGATGGTAGCGATGATTACACTGCTGTCTACTTCTCCCCAAACTCATCAAATTCTACACATTAATTACATACAGCTTTATACAAGTCAATCATACCTTAATAACGTGGTTTCAAAAATATTTTTGTGAGTTAGATTTCCAGTTTATTTTCTGCATGGAAAAATGTATGCAGGTCTCTCTCTCTCTGGGTGTGGGTGCAATCATTTACAAGGTCTTTTGTTATCTTCTAAAGATTCCAACTTCACAGATCTTGCACAAAGGGGCTGTGTGTGGCCACCAGGGTTGAATGAACCTTGCCCAATTATTACAGCCAGGATTCTGGAGTTCTGAGAGAACAAGGCAAGTGGCTCCCCACACAGAATGGTGTCTTACTGAAACTAATTTCTGTTGAGTCATTTAAAGGCACAATCTGGCCAGGCATGGTGGCTCACACCTGTAATCTCAGCACTTTGGGAGGCCAAGGCAGATGGATCACTTAAGGCCAGGAGTTTGAGACCAGTCTGGCCAACATGGCGAAACCCTATGTCTACTAAAAACACAGAAGTTAGCCTGGCTTGGTGGCACACACCTGTAATCCCAGCTACTCAGGAGGCTGAGGCAGGAGAATCACTTCAATCTGGGAGGCGGAAGTTGCAGTAAGCAGAGATCATGCCACTGTACTCCAGCCTGGGTTATAGAGTGAGACTTCATCTCAAAAAAAAAAAAGAAAAGGTACAGTCTTAAAATTCTTAGGACTAGAGGCCAAAAGATGGTGTCTTTTTTTTTTTTTTGATGCTTCTTTCAACTCCTTCTCAATATATTTCTATGCCAAAGACTAAGAATATTTCCCCAAACTTTGCCAGCTCCATCTCTTCCCTTCTCTTCAAGAACTCTCTCTAGAGGTAGTGAGCTAAGTTCTCCAGAGCTTTCTCTCAGGGGATATGGAGAAAACACATAACATTAGCCACCTTTGGTGTAGGAAGAAAACTAATTAGATGGGCAATGTTGTAAGCCACATCTATTTGTTTTAGATTTTCTTCAGTCTAAAAGAGTTGAGCCCAAAATGGATAAATGTGTCATTTCCCTTGAATGTGAGTGGGTATTAGAGACTCATTCTCCTAGACCCATTGAGTGCTCTGTAATTCAAGGGCTTTTTCTTTATTCCTCCAATAAAAATGTCTTGAGGTTTTCTGGAAGTGCAGACTGAAGACACATGAGGGCTTCCTCTCACTGGTTTTGACTCTGATTTTTCAAAGAAGTTGGGTGCACCAGAGATAGAGATGTGGACAAAGTGGTCAGACACACATCATTCACTCCATAATGCACACTAACACACTTATAGTGATTCTGTGAGCTCTTGTTTTCTGCATTTGAACATTTCTTTCTTGCTGTATTATGCTTCTACACCTCTGTTATTAGATGCACCTGCTCATACAAGTTTGCTATCATTTATCTCACTTACAGTAACATCGAGCATGCCATTAGTGTTGCTTAGAATTACCCCAGCTCCAATGAAGATGCCTTAATAGTTTTGAAGGAACGCCACCCAAATTACAGTGTGTGGGCGAGAGAGTTCACCAGTCTATAAATGTGAAGATCTTCAAGCATTGTGCTACATTCTCTTTTATTCATTTTCTCTGAAGCAGGTTAAACCTCTTGAATTAATATCTATGCTCAGATGCCAATGGAAATGGAGTGCGTTCAGGAACTGATGTTTACTCGAATGTGTTTATTGCTTAAGTGTCATTTCTGTCTTCATCCCTTTCATTGTCTTTTTGAGCTTTCAGAAAGGAATCTAGTATTTCCAATGTTTTTCTTTATCATTTCTCCCAAATGTGTGCTATTTCAGTTGTTATGGCTGAGAGCTATAATAAGTTTCTTTTTTTTTTAATTGCCCTACTGAATTTAAAATATAATGGTTAAGGAAGCTTTAGTTGATTTCAATTAAGAGATGCTATGTAATGCAATTAAGAGATGCTGTATAAATTGCTTTCCATTCCAACAGTGAAAAGAATTCATATTGCTTTTTAAGATTCTGCATGCCTCTTTAAGTCCATGTACAGCCTAACGTCACAGTCATTCCCTACCTAATTTGTATCTTGCAGAGGCAGGGAAGAATCATGGCCAATGGCAGAATTGCAAGCATCGCTTCTAGTTCCGCAATGATGCTGTGCTTGTGCACCCCCTGCTGGCTTAGTTTTTGGTAACAGCAGTTAAGGGGCTAGATCCCAGAGGAAATGGGTACTTCGGTAGAAATCAACAGAAAAGGATGACGATGACTAACTTGTCTTCTACTGTCTAAGCTTTCAGGAGCTTAGAGTCTCGCCCAAATGGGCAAGGGCAAGAGTCCATATTTTTAGAAATGTCTTGCCTTTCTCTTGACTGTCCCAGGAAGTTAGTTCCCTATGCTTTTAAAGCACCTGTCAACGGCACTGTCTTAACCTTTATTGTAGGAAATGGAGGCTCCAGGCAGGACTCTTGGGCATGAGAAAGATGTGTGTGTGTGTGTGTGTGTGTGTGTGTGTGTGCAATTTTGTCCCGTTGTCCCATTTCCATCAGGTCCTCCATTTTTAAAAATACAAGCGACTGACATTTTCTCAGCCTTCTAAGAGGTAGAATACACATGTGGCTTCAAGTCCCCCACCTCACTACCAGCCGCTTCCAACCCAACAATGGTTTCTACATAGAAACTCTGGGCCACCCACCCCGCTTACAGTGTGCTGAAATGTATCTGTTTAACTGTCCACTGACACATAATGGAAATGTTGCCAAATGGTGATTCTGAAATTTTCTTATGCCTCCAAAACATAGTTTATTTTCCATTCTCTGACAACCAGCCAATCCCCTAGGCATTACCACCCCACCGTAGGGAGCCAGCTGAAGCCCAAGCTGTGTTCATCTCTGGATTGAGACATCCCTGGACACGAGTGACAAGTGATGGGGCTGACCTTACGGTAAGTCAACACTTCCTTGGGACCGAGACCTCAGACTATCACAATAGGAAAAGAGAGAGAATCTCCTTGGATTGGTGCAGAGCAAACACGGCTGTGGTTTTTGACCAGTGCAGGCTGCCTGGAAGTAGCAGTGCCCTGTGCACTGGCAGGATGTGGTGCTCTTCCCCCTCTCTGCCACGGGCAGATCCAGTCCATGCTACACTGTCTCTCCTGTGCCCTCACAGCAGCCTCCCAGTCCTTCTTCCCATTTCCATTTGTCCTTCTTACAATCCGCTCTTCCACCCTGAGTCAGAGTATTCTCCCAAATCCTAAACTGATCCAGCTTGCCCTTTGGATTAAAACTTTTCAGGGTTGGACATGGTGGCTCATGCCTGTAATCCCAGCACTTTGGGAGGCCAAGGTGGGAGAACTCCTTGAGGTCAGGAGTTCAAGACCAGTCTGGCCAACATGGTGAAACTCAATCTCTACTAAAAATACAAAAATTAGCCAGGTGTGATGGCGGGTGCCCGTAATCCCAGCTACTCAGGAGGCTGAGGCAGGAGAATTGCTTGAATCTGGGAGGCGGAGGTTGCAGTGAGCTGAGATTATGCCACTGCACTCCAGCCTGGGCAGCACAGAGAGACTTCATCCCAAAAAACAAACAAAAAAACAAACAAACAACGACAACAGCAAAACTTTTCAAAGATTTTCTGTTGCTTGTTGAAAAAAAACTAAAATCATCAGCTTAACTTACCAGGCCAGTGGGGCCTCTCATCTATCCTTCCAATCAACCTCAGGTCTCAAGAGTCTCCTCTGTGTGCATTGCGCATATTCATCCACATTGACTTTTAAGCTCTGTAAGGACAGAGCAGGAACCAGTCACTGTATCCATGGTGCCTAGTGCAGAGCCTGGTATACAATGGATTATCCATGGTTCCGACTATTTGCTGAAACAATATGTGAATAACTTGGGTGACAGCATGGAAAGTTTTAGCAGCAGTGAGAGGCAGTGCCAAGAAAGAGGAGCACCAGTCCCTTTAGGGCTAACAGGAAAGAGCTCCTTGGTGACAGTAGCCAACCTCCCTACTCACACTGCTGCATCAGCAGCAAAATAATCAACCACATCAACCACAGACATCTCTAAGTGGGGCCAGAAGATGACAGGCACCATGCTTTAACTGGGAGAACTTGTTGGTGAGCAGAGCTGAGATGCCTCCCCTTCAGGTGTTGAGAAATGTTGGGAGGGCCAGAGTTCCAGAAAGTTCCCTGCCCAGCGATAGAGCTCAAAGAAATATGTTTTCTTTTCTCATTATCACTTGCTAAGGTTTTAGGAGTAGGCATATAAAATTAACAAGCAACAGGTATGTTTCTGGTAATAGAACATAGAGAAGTAGAACATAGAAGAGAATAGATAATAGAACATAGAATGGAGTTGAAAGAATGAACAAAAAAGATTCAATGAGTTTTAAGGGTTTTAACCAAGTTTTAAGGGCTTTAACCAAGAACTGTAGGATCTTACCATGAAGACCTACTTTGAGTCATTGAGATACTGTCCCATCTGATTGTATTCTTTTTAATCCAATGCTAAGAACATAAAAAATGCTTACAACTTCAAAGCATGGTTTAAATGTATTGACCCTCTTTATAGATCCTATGTTTTCGGGAGATGACAGAGCCTTTTAAATGTATTTTCTAAGAGATCCTTTGTTATTTAAAGGTCACATCAACTTTGATGGGATCTTTGGGTTCACATCAAATATATTATGGCAGCAGCAATAAGTCATTTACACCATTAGTCACTTTGTAAGAGTCAAGTGTACGTCATTACTTCACCTTAAACTTGTTCACGTTCCTAAGAGAGTTTTCCATTCCCACTGCATGTGCAAAGGAGTGCAAAGGAGGAGTGAGTTTCAAGCCCAATCCATTAAAAGCACATTCAAATGGATCCCTGTAAGATTTCCCTGTGACATAATCAGAGACAATAGCAAGAAGGGTACCTGGTTTTCTCCAACTGGCTTGCTCCAAATGTCACCAGTGCAGAGACTAGAAAATACCATCTCGCTCCTCCTAGAGCTTCTCTAAGTGAATCACTGGGACTAGGGCCTGCTGGAGCTTTGCCTTCTTTTCTTTGGCAAAAATGACAGCCTCAGTGGCACCTCCTGAATGGCCCAGGGGCACTACCCCTTGCTTCCAATTTCAATAATATTCCAAACTAACACGAATCGTTGAGTGTGGCTGGGCACCAAAGGAAATTCTAACTGCACCAAGAGAAAACTTTAGATGACCACGAGGCTCTAATGTATTGCATCAATTTAACCACATTAGTTAAGAGAAAAACAGAAAGAGAAACAAAAAATGAACAATTTGAAGGAGAGTTTTCACACTATTAAGTATCATATTGCTATTCTTTCTACTAGGTACCTCTGTAAAATAACAGTAATAATTTCTAATGTTTTATGTGTGTAAATATAGGTATGTATACATTTTCATATAAATATATTCATACATATATTAAATGGTTTATAACATTGAAAATATTCTTTTAGAACATCAAGTTCAACATGTCAAAACACTCTCACTACCTTCACCTTCAAAACACGTGCCACCACAACTGTCTGATTTCAGCAACTGACATGACCATCTCCTGGTAAGAAGGCTGGAAATTACATTTGACTTGTCTCTTGCTGCCTCCATCCATCAGTCCTGTGGAAAATTCCTCCAGATCTCACTCACTTCCACCTCCTCTTTCTAAATTCAGTCCTTCTACCTTGCAACCTATCTGCACAAAACCACCAGATTAACTTAGCACAATTCCTCTATGATTCAGTCAGGCCCCCAGTCAAAACTTTCAGTAGCTCCTCGTTGTCGACTCAGTCTCTTCACAGTCACTCAAGACCCTCAGCGTTCTGGCCACACCTATCTTTCTTATACCTGTACTCCACACTAATCCCATTACTTCCATTGCCAACCCCTTCCCTCTGCCAGTCCTCCCTCCCCCAGAGGGTCAGCACCACACTGTCACTGCAACTGTTTGTTTTTTGAGATGAAGTCTCACTCTGTTGCCCAGGCTGGAGTGCAGTGGCATAATCTCAGCTCACTGCAACCTCCGCCTCCCAGATTCAAGCAATTCTCCTGCCTCAGCCTCCTGAGTAGCTGGGATTACGGGCACCCGCCATCACACCTGGCTAATTTTTGTATTTTTAGTAGAGATTGAGTTTCACCATGTTGGCCAGACTGGTCTTGAACTCCTGACCTCAAGGAGTTCTCCCACCTTGGCCTCCCAAAGTGCTGGGATTACAGGCATGAGCCACCATGTCCAACCCTGAAAAGTTTTAATCCAAAGGGCAAGCTGGATCAGTTTAGGATTTGGGAGAATACTCTGACTCAGGGTGGAAGAGCGGATTGTAAGAAGGACAAATGGAAATGGGAAGAAGGACTGGGAGGCTGCTGTGAGGGCACAGGAGAGACAGTGTAGCATGGACTGGATCTGCCCGTGGCAGAGAGGGGGAAGAGCACCACATCCTGCCAGTGCACAGGGCACTGCTACTTCCGGGCAGCCTGCACTGGTCAAAAACCACAGCCATGTTTGCTCTGCACCAATCCAAGGAGATTCTCTCTCTTTTCCTATTGTGATAGTCTGAGGTCTCGGTCCCAAGGAAGTGTTGACTTACCGTAAGGTCAGCCCCATCACTTGTCACTCGTGTCCAGGGATGTCTCAATCCAGAGATGAACACAGCTTGGGCTTCAGTTGGCTCCCTACGGTGGGGTGGTAATGCCTAGGGGATTGGCTGGTTGTCAGAGAATGGAAAATAAACTATGTTTTGGAGGCATAAGAAAATTTCAGAATCACCATTTGGTAACATTTGCGTTATGTGTCAGTGGACAGTTAAACAGATACATTTCAGCACACTGTAAGCGGGGTGGGTGGCCCAGAGTTTCTATGTAGAAACCATTGTTGGGTTGGAAGCAGCTGGTAGTGAGGTGGGGGACTTGAAGCCACATGTGTATTCTACCTCTTAGAAGACTAAGAAAATGTCAGTCAGTTATTTATTCTTATACTTTAAGTTCTAGAGTACATGTGCACTACGTGCAGGTTTGTTACTTATGTATACATGTGCCATGTTGGTGTGCTGCACCCATCAACTCGTCATTTACATTAGGTGTATCTCCT
>NW_012112808.1:7361398-7388278 GCF_000951035.1 Colobus angolensis palliatus | reverse complement strand
TCTTTATAGCAGCATGATTTATAATCCTTTGGGTATATACCCAGTAATGAGATGGCTGGGTCAAATGGTATTTCTAGTTCTAGATCCTTGAGGAATCACCACACTGTCTTCCACAATAGTTGAACTAGTTTACAGTCCCACCAATAGTGTTAAAGTGTGGAACTTATATTTAAAAGGAAAGCAGAGGGGCTTCAATTTGAGTCATGCAGGTTGTAAGAAATGTGGGTTTTCACTTCTGTGGTCCTGGACTTTGCCCTTGACCACCAGGTAACAATGATTGTCCCCTTGAGCTCACCACCACCTCCAGGACTGCCTGTGTCACATGAGCCATCCAGGCTCCCGGGACTCTTAGGCTGTGGCCCTCACGGAGCTTTCACTCCTGACAGGGTCATGGCCAGGATGCTGGTGCAGATCATCCACACAGGCACCCAGAAGCTCCAAGACATTGAGGCCAAGCAGAATGTTGAAGAGAAGATGGTGGTTCCCAACCACACCAGCTTTAGCATTTACCCTCCCAATCCAAAAGAAAAAAGCTCTCTGAGGTGGGCAGGAAAATTTGAGGAGGTCCAAATTGCACACATTAAAGCATCCTACAACAACACATAGATCCAGGTAATCTCTGCCACTAATCAGCCCTTTGCCCATACTTTCTGTGGCGCAGAGGAATTTCTGAATGCTGAGAAGGAGGCAGGCATTGATGCACAGACAGCAGGCATAGCAGCAGTGACAAAAGCTACAGGAAAGGGTGTTACCCACATCTGAGTTGTGGTGGAAGGCCAGGGGCCAGGACACCTGTCTGCCATCCAGAGACTGACCATGGGTGGCCTGGAAGTGATCTCAATCACCACAACACCCCCATCCCACACAATGGCTTCTGCCCCAGGAAGGCTCCAAGGCTGTGATGGAAGGGAAGCTTATACTTGAACCTAACCTCAAGTCTCAGCTCCAGTTGGAGCTTGTGGAAAGCTCACTGTCAGAGGTCTTTCCAGAATATGGTTTGTTGGAAATCCTTCAGAGAGTAAGGGGGAGTTTTGCCTTCTTACATAGTGTCCTTTGCTTGCACTTCCAGCTGGAGATGAATGTGCCCCAGAAGTGAACTTTGCATCCTTAGACAAGAGGGGAGCTATGGGGGCAGCTGTGGCCTAGGGCCAACCTCTGCTCTGAGAAAACAAAATAATGTCTGTACCATCTGTTGTAAATAAATAAATGGAAAGCAGAGTGTAAAAATTTAAAAAAATTGTAAGCTGGCCAAGTGATACAAAAGAAAAACCCATTTTCTGGGAAAGAATTCAAACTGGCTACAGAAATTTATGTAAGTAAAGAGGAGCCAAAAGTTAACAGCCAAGACAATGGAGAAAATGCCTTGAAGGTGTTTCAGACACCTTCATGGCAGCCCCTCCCATCACAGGTCCAGAAACCTAGGAGGGAAGAATAGTTTTGTGGGCAGGGCCCAGGGTCCTACTGCCCTGTGCAACCTCGAGACACTGCTCCCTGCACTACAGCTGCTCCAGTTCTAGCTGTGGCTAAAAGGACCCGAGATATGTCTCAGGCCACTGCCCCAGAGGGTGCAAGACATAAGCCTGTGTGGCTTTCATGTGATGTTTAGCCTGTGGGTATGCAGAGAGCAAGAGTTGAGGTTTGGATGCCTCCACCTAGATTTCAGAGGGTGTATGAAAATGCCTGATGTCCAGGCAGAATTCTGCTATAGGGGCAGAGCCCTCATGGAATCTACTAAGGCAGTGCAGAGGGTAAATATGGGGCTGGAGCCCCCACACAGAGTTCCCACTGGGGAACTGCCTAGTGGAGCTGTGAAAAGAGGTTCATCGTCCTCCAGACTCTAGAATGGTAGATCTACTGACAGCTTGCACCTTGTGCCTGGAAAAGCCGCAGACCCTCAGTGCCAGCCTGGGAAGCCATCCAAGGGGGCTATACCCTGCAGAGCCATAGAGGCAGAGATGTCCAAGGGTATGGAACCCACCCCTTGTATCATTGTGACCTGGATGTGAGACATGGAGTCAAAGGAGATTATTTTGGAGCTTTAAGATTTAATGTCTGCCCTGATGGGTTTCAGACTTGCGTGAGTCCTGTAGCCCCTTTGTTTTGGCTGATTTCTCCCTTTGGGAATGGGAGCATTTACCAAATGCTTATACTCCTGTTGTATCTTGGAAGTAACTAACTTGTTTTTTTTTTTTTTTTTTTTTTTTTTTGAGACGGAGTCTCGCTCTGTTGCCCAGGCTGGAGTGCAGTGGCCGGATCTCAGCTCACTGCAAGCTCCGCCTCCCGGGTTTATGCCATTCTCCTGCCTCAGCCTCCCGAGTAGCTGGGACTACAGGCGCCCGCTACCTCGCCCAGCTAGTTTTTTGTATTTTTTAGTAGAGACGGGGTTTCACCGTGTTAGCCAGGATGGTCTCGATATCCTGACCTTGTGATCCACCCGTCTCAGCCTCCCAAAGTGCTGGGATTACAGGCTTGAGCCACTGCGCCCGGCCACTAACTTGTTTTTTATTTTACTGACTAATAGGCAGAAGACAGTTGTCTTGTCTCATATAAGACTTTGGACTGTGGACTTTGGAGTTAATGCTAAAATGAGTTAAGACTTGGGGGACTATTGGGAAGGCATGACTGGTTTTGCAGTATGAGAAGGACATGAGATTTGGGAGGAGCCAGGGGCAGAATGATATGGTTTGGATTTGTGTCCCTACTCAAATCTCACGTCAAATTGTAATCCCCAATGTTGGAGGAGGTAGTGGGAGGTGATTGGATCATGGGGGCAGATTTCCCCTTTGCTGTTCTTATGATAGTGAGTGAGTTCTCACAAGATCTGATTGTTTAAAAGTGTGTAGCACCTTTCCCTTCACCCTCTTCTTCCTTCTCTGGCCGTGTAGGACTTGCCTCCTTCCTCTTCACCTTCTGTCATGATTTTAAGTTTCCTGAGGCCTCCCCAGTCATATTCCTGTACAGCCTGCAGAACCATGAGCCAATTAAACCTCTTTTCTTTATAAATTACCCAGTCCCAGGTAGTTCTATATAGCAATGTGAGGATGGACTAACACAGTGCCCTTCCACACTGAACTAAAATGACCTGGGCCTTGGCTGGGCATGGTGGCTCATGCCTGTAATCCCAACATTTTGGGAGGTCAAGGCAAGACAATTGCTTGAGACCAGGAGTTCAAGACTAGTCTGGGCAACATAGCAAGACCCTGTCTCTACAAAAAAAAAAAAAATTAAAAATTAGCCAGACTCAAGTTTGAGGCAGGGGGATCGCTTGAGCTCAGGAGTTTGAGACTGCAGTCAGTCATGATCACACCACTGCACACCGGCCTGGGTGATAGAGTGAGACCTTGTCTCTACAATAAATAAATAAAATAAAAATAATAATAGTAATAAATAAAACAAAACAATCTTACTCAGAAATTGAAAAGACACCTTTTCCTTATTTTTCTCCATCCAAGAAGCTAAGTGACAAAGGCCGAGGATAAGAACAAGGAGTTTTCCAAGCTCGTAAAGAAGAAAAATTGAAGATGGCCATGCTTACAGCCAACAGGAAGTTCAGAGTTTGGCGAGGGAATATTGATCACCTTCACGTAAGAATTATTGTTCTTATTTTAGAAAGTTCTTATTCAAAATGTTCTTGTAGACATTTTCCTGCTTTTATTTCAAATAAATACTTGCTTTTGTTTCACTTTCATTCAAGCCTTTGGTTTAAAAATAAAATGAGCCAGAAATAATAATTCAGAACAGATATTCTCAGAGCAGAAAATCTTATTTCCTAACGTAGGAAATATGTTAGGACATATGTTTATTATTTCCATTGATTTCTTACAAGTGGCCTAGAAAAAATCTCTCCTTCTTCTACTGCTGTGAACACTGATTTCTAGGAATTCTTGCACCAACTGGAGGACAGTTAGCTGGAATTCAATAGAATCGTATTTTAAATATGGCACTTGACTTCACAGCCACCCTTTCTCCACAATTCTTCTACCATTTCAAATGTCAAAGGAGCCACTTGGATGCACATCTGGAAGGAGCCACCTGGGCCTGGAATGTGAAGAAGCCACTTTGAAGAACTAGCATTGATGCAGAAACCACTCTTGTGAGTAAATCATTTTGGCTTCCCCTCCCCGCCACCACCCATCCCTTGTCCATCTGAAGGTTGATGGACATTTAGATCCAACCCAAGGAAATGAGTTTTTATTCCCTCCTTGTCTGTCTCTTTCTCCCTTGGTCTTCTTGCAATACAAATCTCAACTAGGATTTCTATTAACTTTAAAACTCTTAAGACAAGATGAAAATTCAGGTATCTCTTAGTCCATTCCTTGCCTCTGGGCCTGGTTGCTCTTAATCCATCTACCAGGTAGCTCTGTGGACAGCTGTGAAAAATCTCCGTAGTCACCAACTGCAACTCTTCCACATATAGTTTGTCTTGTTTCTGATTTCTTGAATCCAACGGACATCACAAAGCTTTATTTTGTTTTCTTCATGGCATTATCTCAGGCCTTGTTAAATCTTTCTTGCTTGCGTGTTTAACTGTCTCCATCTTCTGGCATTTACATTCCCTGAAAACAGAACTTTTTCTTGGTTATTGCTCTGTCTCCAACAACTTGGTTATGGCTCATGCATCTAATCCTAGCACTTTAGGAGGCTGAGGCAATAGGATCACTTAAGCTCAGAAGTTTGAGACCAGCCTCAGCAACATCGTGATACCCTAAATATTAAAATATGTATTTTTATTATTTAATAAATAAAATTATCATTACATCCACTAAAAATTAAAAAAAAAATTATCCAGCATGGTGGCATGCTACTGTGGTCCCAGCTACTCAGCAAGCTGAAGCAGGAGCATTACTTGAGCCCAGAAGTTCAAGGATGCAGTGAGCTGCACCCCAGCTTGGACAGCAGAGCTGTCTTATTCATTGAAACATAATGAATGTCTCAATGAATGAGTAAATACTTGCGGATTGATAGCAGTCAAAGTGAGGATATGTTAGCAAAGCATCCATTTTCCCTCATACTTTTACACAAGGAACCGTGCAAAATGATTGAATTAAATACTAAATGGTTATAAGTAAAGAGATGGTCCAGAATATTCTTCCCACAGGAGGAATGTCAAGGTGTAAAGACTCAAGCCAGCCTGTGAGTGTTAAGCAAAGTCAGTCGGTGGCAATGAGCCCAACCATTCAGAAAGGGCCTTTAGACTAGGGCTTCGCAGACTTCAATGTGCAGGAATCTCTTGGGGGGTCTTCTTAAAATGAGGTTCAGATTTGGGTGTGGTGGCGGGGAGTGGCCCAGTCTCTGTCTTTCTAATAAGGTCATGGGTGATGCCGTGTGGGTGACGCCAGTCCTTGCACCACATTTTGAGTTGTGAGGCTGTAGATAGCCAAAGGTGTTCAAAAGAATGCAACCCTTATTTTGCCTTAAGGACAGAATGCTGATCAGCTAAAAGTGTTGATTGTTCTTTTGTTCTTCTTTTTATCTTTTTCCCAGATACCCTAACCCCCACAAGTACACAAACATATAACCACCATGGAAAATATTCCAAATATGGAAATGAGTCACTTGGTAGTTGGCAGGCTGCTTAATGCATTGGGAAAAAAATAGGGTCTGAAAAATTATATGGAAGCAATTTCATTCCCATTTAATGCTTTAACCTGTTTCTTTGTGGCCACTGATGTAAAAAAAAAAATACACTCAGATTGATCCGGAAGGGAATCTTGAGACTTCACACATATTATTTCATTGCTTCACAGATGTTTGGAAGAGGAAGAGAAAAGCAATTCATAGACCAAGAGCGACTCTTCTTCAGATCCACTCCACACAGAGATTTTTCCAGTTCCTATGTTAGTGCAGCCCACACACCATTTTGCCTCTTTGTGGGGGAATATAAGATGTATTCTTCCTTTAAGCTATTTACTATGGCTAAAATGATACTCAGCCTTCCAGATGTTTATATAACAGAGAGCCAAAGAGCGCGAGACAAAAGGAGAACAGTTCTGCAACAGAGACACTGAGGGCTCCATTCATTGGGAAAGACCCGCTGACTTCCACGTTCGGCCCAGCTGTTTGTTCCAAAGTCACCCGGACTGTTGAAGGCTGTTGCCCCCCTGCTGCATGGGCCCCAGCAGGATAAATCTGAACAGAAGGAGAGCGAGTGCTTGTGGTCTTCTCTGCAGCCTTCACTGCTTGCAAGGCCACAGAAGGAACAATCTTGAGTCTGAGGTCACTCAAAGTTCTGACTTTGCTTCAGCCCTGACTCTCTGACAGCCGTGACCCTATTTCTCTCCCCAGTCCAGGCCACATTTTCTGAAGAATGGAGACCCTCACTCTCCTAGTGTTACAAAAGCCCAGGCAGAGGCCCCAGCAGAGCAAAAGCAACCTGAACCTTCTTCTGGCTTCCTTTTTTGGCGCTCTCTGTTCAGGACGAGGGGAGTTATTGTGTCAAAGCTCACTTATCAGTTTGCCCATCTGATAGATGGAAATTAAACACAGGTGGGCACCTTCTCAGAAAATGAAAGTGGGACTCCAATCCTCCCTCGATAAACACAGCCTGCCCTTAGACCTTGCACACAAGGTTATTACTAGGGTAGCAGCGCTCCATCTTCTGGCCACGTAAGAGGGACGTCCCAGCCAGTGTTTCACGTGTATATGTACACCCACATGCCTGCACACACTCACACACCAGCACACACTCACAACTATGTACACACTCACACATGGACACAGTTACAACTCTACACACTCACAACCCTGCACATTGGCCTGTGTACACTCACATGCCCTTACACACACTCTCACTTGCACACACACCCCGGGCACACACACAGACTGTGGAATAACAATGCCTTCCAAGAAAAACCCTCCGTAGTTTCCAATCCAATAATTTCTAACCAGGGACTCCCACCTTGAAAATATCCTGTCCCATTCCCACTTCCATGGTCTGCTGTTTTCACACCTAGGACCCCTTGGTAGGCCTTCGTGAGAGAGGAACCTAAGTCCTGAGAACCACTTCACAGCACCACAGTTCTTGACCCTTCAGCTGCCCCGGGTTCTGCTTGCTCTTGGAATCCTGCTGCACCTGGCATCCTGGCCCACCTACTTGCTCCCGCATCTCTTTCCCCGGTGCCCACCTCCTTCTTGACAAATCCACGGGCTCCAGTTGCCCTGGTCCTGGAATGTCATCTTGCTCTTGCTCTTCCCAAGGCCTGGTGTCCCATCCCTGCAGCTGACAGACGTCCCCAAGGCCGGCCACCTGCGTAGGTCTCTGAATAGTGCCTGCTTCCATGGCCTGCCTCTGAGGGCAAGTCAGTCCTGTCATCAGGACCCGCTGGCACTTCTTGCTGGACTTCCCCAGCCCCATCGGTTGCCTGGGTGACTGCTAGTTGCCTAGCACCGTATTTAAACAGCCAGATGGGTTTCCTGTCATTGGCCATCCTGGGTCTATCTCGACCCTTCAACACCTGGACTGTCAGGTTCCATCTCCCAGGCTACCCCGGCTCCCATCCCTGCATCCATCTATGTCAAGAGATAAAATTCTTAGATAAAAAACAATAAGATAATCCATTCTAACAACCTGCTTGGCTATGTGTAATAACACTGATGTATAATTTCAACCAAGTAATGCCACCTATGAAGAAATGGGTCACAAAATGTGCTTCTGATCTCCTTTTACAGCTTGGCATTGCTTTTGCCAGCATTTGACTATAACACAGCTAATTGGCTTCATGACAAACTGGATGTTACAAAAGGCACACAAGGCACTCCTAATGAAATTTTTAAAATTCCAACTTCTTAGTTAAGCAAATTAAGAAAATATTTTAAATCAATTCAATAATGTTCAAAGAAGTAGCAAGGAATTCTAAAATGATATCACATCACAAAATAGAAACTAGTCACTAAAGATAAACTTTTAGTTGAAGAAAAGTATATACATATACATTGACCCTTGAATAACACAACTTTGAACTACAAAGTTACACTTACATGCAGATTTTTTTTTTTCAACCAAACAAGGATTGAAAATACAGTATTCAAGGGATATGAAACCTACTTATATACGGAAGGTCAATTTTTCATATAACACAGATTTTTCATATTACACAGAAGGGCTGACTGTGGGACTCAAGGGTGTGCAGATTTGGGTATACGTGGGTGTCCTGGCCAATCCCCAACATATACCAATGGATGACTATATATGTAAAAAATAGAAAAAAACAAAGCTATCAATAGCTTCTACAAGAGGATGTTTGGCTTGCTGATCCATTTCTGTAAATCTGAGCTATTTTCTGAAGCTGATTGTGCAAAGGTTCTACATAATCCCTTGGATCTACACATCAACTTTTACTGTGAAAATGGCAAGCTGGGGTCCCTAGCAAGGCACACAGGTGATTGAGACACCTGTATCAAAAGGCAGAGTCCTATCTGGAAAGAAGGAAGCAAGCCAAGTGACTCTGGCCAGGTGATATACCGATAGCAGCAGTGTGGAGGAGAGAAGACAAGCCTGCGGGTGAGGGTAGGGAGGGGGCCTAGCCCTGAAGGAGGAGGGGGCTTTTCCACCCCACGCCATTCCTTCCTCTAGCTCTGGGGAGGTGGTTGAGTGTATCTGTCGGCTGCCACATATCAAAGAATGTCACCCCCGAGGGAGCAGGCGCTCAAACGGTCAAAGTAATTTACATTTTAAACAATTATAGGCTGGACACGGTGGCTCATGTGTGTAATCCCAGCACTTTGGGAGGCCAAGGCAGGCAGATCAGTTGCGGTCAGGAGTGTGAGACCAGCCTGGCCAACATGGTGAAACTTCGTCTCTACCAAAAAATTAAAAAAAAAAAAAAAATGAGCTGGGCATGGTAGCACGTGCCTGTAGTCCCAGCTACTTGGGAGGCTGAGGTGGGAGAATCAGTCCAACCTGGGAGGTGGAGATCACAGTGAGCCAAGGTCGTGCCGTTGCACTCCAGCCTGGGTGACAGAGTAAGACCCTGTCAAAAAAAAAATTATAAATGTACATTCTGGTGTGAAATGCTACAGTATTTCTGGATGGTTAGAGACTAATGATTTGAAAATTATTTGGGACATTTAAACAAAAAAGGGACACCAGCTAAATACCATGTCCCTGCCTGGCAGAGCTTATGGGTAAACAGACCACACTGCAGGGCACCAGCAGGGCACCAGCACCTCGCATGGGAATCTGCACAGAATCCACTGCTCGATTCCTTGACCAGAGCCCACCAGCCTGCCCAGTGCCCGGAGTGGCCGCCTGCTGCAAAACTTACCCACCATCCGTCACCCTAACTAAACCCTGCATCTGTGTCTCCTCCGTTTTCTTTTGTGGAAGCATGAACTAAATGCCCTTTCTGCTCTCTGTGCAGCTTGCTGGGGTGGGATGACCATGAACTTCCACAAAGATAGAGAATGTTCCAAAGGCACCAAGTCATTAAACAGAAGCTCTCACCCCAACCTCCCATTCAGGAAGCTCCCCAGAAAGCACCCTCCTTGTTTATGGGGAACCCACATGCTGGTACAAGCTATCAGTGTGGGTAGAAGATGTTTGAGGTTATCTTTTTAACCAACTTACAAAATATGCCAAACCCTGACAGTGGTTTTCCTGCATGTATAAAAATGATTCCTTCCTCTTATTCTCTTTCTTCTTTCTCCTCTTCTTCTTCTTCCTCTCCCTTTCTGCTTCCCTTCCTCCTTTTCCTGCCTCTCCCCATCTCCTTTCCTACCTCCCCATCTTCCCCTACCCCTCCTCTTCCATAGTGATTCCTCATTTTATGTTTGTCACTGCTTTAACTTGATAATGTGAAAATGTTCCCAGCTCTCTCCCTAGAGACTGGGCCTGGGACGCACAGGGCAGATGCTGTGGACTCCATGACTCTGAGTCTTGGATCCCCACGAGGCTGGAAATGAAGAAGTCCTTCTCTTTGTTAGACTGTTGGAAAATGCAGTGCCTCAGTCAACCTGGTCTAAGGAAGCTGCCTTTGGAGGGCACAGGACTGTTACCTGTGATGATACCCTCCCCAGGCCAGTGATGGTGGTTGGATTGAGAGGGGAACTACAAACACAAGGACAAGGTGGCTACTTGGCTTGAGAAGGAACTTCAGGCAGCGAGGAAAACTCTCAGAGCCCTCCTGTGAAGCGTCAGCACCTCACACTCTGGCACACTGCTTTCTTTTTATTTGTTATAAATGAAGACATGCATTTGCCCAGATCCCTTCTGTGTTTATACAACACCTCTGCATGCCAGGATCTGCGGCACAGCCTGCTCCAGTTGCACGATGGTCTTGCTGGTATATTTTGGACAGGGAAGTCCTTCTTTCCAGCACAACAACTGAGCAACTTTAGTTCTGTGAAAACAAGTGAACAAATGTAAACATGACCTGAAAATCAGATGAGACAATGGCACACAGAAATGTTCTCCAAGGGGAGCTCTTTTGAGTGTGAGAGAAAGTCTTACAATCCTTCTATAAACACACAGCAACCATGCCTCTCTGCTCCCTCTCCCTGGGCCCTCTCCAAGCTTCACGTGTGCAGCATCAGAGATCTGAGTCTGGAGAGCATCCAGCTATCCTAGCTGGAGGGCTGTGGGCAACAAAGGGTGGCCAGGAGGCTCTGAGGGGTTATCAGGGAAAGTGTCCATGAGTGTAATCATGTCTGCCATGTAATAACTGCCTAATGTAGGCAGACCTGCTGCACTAAGAGTCATTTGCAGGTAAAAGAACAGGATGTGGAGAGGGTGGGGAGAGAGGGGAGAAGGGTCTGAGCTGACTGCAGCCACGGGACTGAGCTGGGGACCCGTCCTGTAGCTCCCCCTTCTGACATCTCCAGGGGAGCAGCCCAGGTCAAGGGAAAGGAGGAAGTCCAAGCATTTTCAAACAGGCGAGTCCAAGCTTGGCCAAGTTTGCCACAGAGGCGTCCCACACTCCGTCTCAAGACCAGAGAGTACAAGAACATTTTTGTAGTTGAATTATTCAACTACAGAGGTGAAGGTGAATTATTCCTGGTTCAACTACATGTTGGAGAAATGTCTGAAAGCAGAAGGCTAAAATCTTGCTAAATTGCAACATTTATACAGATAGAGGATGATTTTAATTATGTGCTGTTGAATCTTTTGAGGTCTGTAACCATGATAATAAAGTGACAGCCAAGGACGAAGTCAGTGGCCAGAGTGCCATGGCCAGGTAGAGAACAGCACCCTGGGGCTGCGGGCAGGGGTGTCACTCAGAGACCAGGAGGAACAGGATGTGGGCTGGCCCCACACAGTCAGTCCAACCTCTCCAGGGCACTAGTTTCTCATCCAAAATCTGGGGTTCTGAGGGTTCCTCATGCTCCAGACCTTGCTCCTAACTTCATAAAATGACCCAAATATTTACAGATGATGGTTTCTTTTGGTGGTTGGAATGGGGGTGGGGGGAAGCTGAAAAAGTACTATGTCTGAACATGAATTTAGATAGATACAGCAAAAATGCTCCATTAAAGCATTTGAAAGCAAAGTTCAGAAAATGGCAGAGGAAAGGGGAACATTGCTGTCCGTCATAAAATAGAAACGAGATTTGGTTGTTTTTCCAAATCATTTCTTTAGTGTGTAAAATTCTATGTGAAATGGAAGTTGTCATACACATGTCCCCAAAGTCTTCTGAAGCCTCAGCTCCACCAGGAAACATCCCCTACAAGTTCACCCTTCCCTCTCCTCCCCTAAAAACGATACCAACCTGCAGTCGCGGTGAAGACCCACCTGAGCTAGTTACATAGCTCTTTTCAGTGAGCTGACCTTTCCCTCCCCAGCTGCAGCATAAGCTCCTCCAGCAGAAGGGCTCTCTTTTATCTCTGCTTACACTTTCAGCAGCATCAGCCATGGTTTTTCATTTGCTGTGATACATTTTCATCAACAGTGGTATGTTCTTTTAAGACTTGTTTGATTCTGAAGTCACAGTGCTCTAATGTGTCCCCTCTCTCACCATGCCATCTCAGCAGCTGGGTTTGAAGGGGAAAAAAATGAGTGTTTGGGACTATGGACTCTCTGCCAGGAGTCCACATTCTTCTCTCATTCCAAGAAAGACAGGGTTTGGAATCAGGAGAACTGAATTCAGTTCCCAGATCCATCATTTACAAGTCATGTGATCTCAACCCTCAGTTTCCCCACCTGTAAAAGGAGAATATTGATAAGTGTCCTATATCCTATATATCTCATAGGACGATCATAAAACCCAGATAATCTCATGTGAACAGTTTTCTGTGTATTACAAAACTGTTCCAATGGAAGTACCAGAAAGTGGTGTGTTATCCTGTTGGCCCAAACCACCATCCACTTTTTATTTACCGGGAGGAAATAAAGTGCCCTGAGCTTTGAGAGACTTATCGAGTGATTGGAATGAGCTGTTCTCCACTTTGTGCATCACAGACCTCAGTGTGGTGAAGTGATATAATGTCCAGAACATTAATTCCTGAAGAAGGAGGGAAGGGAGAGTAGGATGCCACCTGGAGGATGGAGTTCATTGTCAGGAATCCAGGCAGATAGGAAGTGGGCAGCACTGGACTTCAGGCCCAGTAGGACTTGCATATGAAACTGGAATGTAGGTCTAGTCTCATGGCTGAGTTGACAGTGAGGCAGGAGACCTGTGCTGGGGAGAACACAGGTGCCGTGAATGTACCACTTAAAGCAGTGGTCCCCAACCTTTGTGGCACCAGGGACCAGTTTCATAGGAGATCATTTTTCCCACCAACCAGGTGGGAGGGGAATGGTTTCTGGATGATTTAAGGGCATTACATTTATTGTGCACTTTGTTTCTCTTGTGACATTGTAATATGTAATGAAATAATTATACAATTCACCATAATGTAGAATCAGTGGGAGCCCTGAGTTTGGTTTCCTGCAACTAGATGGTCCCATCTAGGGGAGATGGGAGACAGTGACAGGTCATCAGGCATTAGATTCTCATAAGGAGCACAACCTACGTCCCTGGCATGCACAGTTCACAATAAGGGTTGCGCACTTATGAGAATCTAATGCCACTGCTGATCTGATGGGAGGCGGAGTGCAGGTGGTAATGTGAGCCGGTGGAGTGACTGTAAATACAGATGAAGCTGACCTTGCTCACCTGCCACTCACCTCCTGCTATGCAGCCTGGTTCCTAACAGGCCACTGACCAGTACCCCTGGTACCAGGGATTGAGGACCCCTGACATAGGGACTCTTGTTAGTCTAACTAGGACCAAAGGGGCTTTAGGGCCAAGGTCTGACAGGGGTGACTTAAGACAGAGGTTGGGTTATTGAGACATGTTATTATATCCACTTCCCATAGGGTGTGGTCTGGGACCTAAAGCAGAACTGAATGCTTTGGGCTTGGGGTGGGTTGAGAAGTAGATTCATTTAAGAAGCTTGAGACAGGGCTTCTAACAAGGGATGTTAACAAGGAGTTGTTGACTTGAAATTTCCAAGCAAGGGTGCATTTCCCAAGAGGATGCAATGATGTAAGAATCACTAGACCACAAAAACAGACTTGTGGCCTTATGTTGTACATTCTTTGATCCTGAGAGCTCCCAGATAAGTAAAGATGCTATTAAGGGCAAGAAAAATATTTTCATTGTCTCATTTGCATATGAATGTAATTGTGCCAATTAAAGTTCAGCTGTAGCTAGTGGTATGGGGTAGCCTGCCTATCCATTCACTGGAGCTATTCCCAGTAGCAAGGATCTAGAGGAAGAAATCTCCCACTAGAACTGTAGTTCAGCCTTTTTCTGCTTTTGCTGCTCAACAAATCACACTTTAGTTTGTGGTTTAAAACAATAACCATTTATTTAACCTACTATTCTCCAGGCTGGCAATTTGGCCCAACTGGGTAGTTCTCAGGGTCTCAGCTAGACTTGCTCAATCATCGGCACTCAGTTGCCCATTTGCTGGATGGGGCTGGTGACCAGAGCAACAGCGGTACCTGGGCCACATGTCCCTTGTGGCTACCCCAAGCTTATTCACTTGATGGTTGTGTAGGGTTTTAAGAGGGATAGAAGAGGCATGCATGACCTCTTGAGATCTAGACTCAGCATACCATTGCTTCCTGCACATTCTCTTGACCACAGCAAGTCACAAGATCAGGCAGATTCAAGGGTGGGGAAGTAGATTCCACCTTTCAATGGGAAGACCAGCAAAGTTACATTGAAACAGGCAAGGATACAGGGAAAGGAATAATTGCAATCATTTTTGCAAGCAATTTACCAGAGCCTCAACCCATAGCAATCTTTGTCCTTTAAAAGATAGGATAGGCCAGGTGTGGTGGCTCACGCCTGTAATCCTGGCACTTTGGGAGGCTGAGACAGGTGAATTACTTGAAGTCAGGAGTTCGAGGCCAGCCTGGACAACATGGTGAAACTTTGTACCAAAAAATAAAAAAATTAGCTAGGCGTGGTGCCTATGGTCCCAGCTACTTGGAAGACTGACGTGGGAGAATTGCTTGAACCTAGGGGGAAGATGTTGCACTGAGTGGAGATCGTGCCACTGCACTACAGTCTGGGTGACAGAGTGAAACCCTATCTCGAAAAAAGAAAAAAACAGATAGGACAGAACCCAACCCAAATTCTGGTTCAGACTCTGGCCTTTGCTCCTTAGTTCATTTGTATTGCTTTAAAGGAAAACCTGAGGCAGGCTGAGTAATTTATAAAGAAAAGAGGTTTATTTGGCTCATGATTCTGCAGGCTGTGCAAGAAGCATGGAGCCAACATCTGCTTCTGTTGAGGGCCCCAAGCTGCTTCTACTCATGTTAAAAGGTGAAGGGGAGTCAGTGCGCAGAGACCACATGGCAGAGAGGAAGCAAGAGACAGAGGAGGAGGTGCCAGGCTCTTTCTAACAACCAGCTCTCATGGGAACCGATAGAGTGAGAACTCACTCACTTGGCTCCAGATAGGACATTAATTCATGAGGGATCGGCTGCCATGACCCAAATGCCTCCCACTAAGCTCCACCTCCAACATTGGATCAAATGTCAACATGATGTTTGAGGGGAACAAGCATCCAAACTATAGCAGCTCCCAACTCACAATGAGGAGCTCTA
The DNA here is from genome assembly GCF_000951035.1 of Colobus angolensis palliatus. NCBI lineage: Eukaryota > Metazoa > Chordata > Mammalia > Primates > Cercopithecidae > Colobus > Colobus angolensis. The sequence continues at coordinate 7,373,244 of NW_012112808.1, read as the reverse complement.
CCTCAATCCCCAAAGCAAGCTCTCCCATCTCCCCCTGTCCTCCTGGAGCTGACTTCGTTGGAACCTTCTGGCCCAACTAATAACCTTCCTGTGTCACCCTCGTCCTATCGTCATGACATTCAGTGGGCCATGGCCCTGTGCAGGAGGATGTCCAGCTCTCTCCAGATCTCACACCAAGGCAGGAGGAAACCACTGCCTGCAGGCCTTGTGCCCTAACGCCACACTAGTGTCAGCAGCAGACAGGACCAGTGCTCAGGTCCCCACCTCCCAGCCCAGGGTCCTGTGCTCTTAACGTTTCTTGCCTGCAAGTGAGAGAATATGGAAAGGGCCTGCTCATCCCAGGCTCTATCTGTGCATTCAGGAAATCTTTTCAAGAGAAAAGTTAGGAGTTGTGATTGTTAATTTTATGTGTCAATTTGGCTGGGCCATGGTACCTAGGCATTTGGTCCAACACTATTCTAGACATTTCTGTGAAAGTGTTTTTGAGCTAGATTAACATTTAAATGAGTGGCCTTCGAGTAATAAAGATTACCTTCCAAAATGTGTGTGGGCCTTATCCAATCAGTTGAAGGTCTTAAGAAAAAAAGACTGATTCTCCAGCCAGGAAGGAGTCAGCCAGCAGACAGTCTTTGACTCTTCCCCGGGTTTCCAGTTTGGTAGCCTACCCTGAAGATGTTAAGCCAATTCCTTAAAATAAATCTCTCTGTATACATACATCCTATTCTGGTTTTTTATTTGTTTGTTTGTTTTGTTTTTTTCTGGAGAATCTGACTAATCTAGGGGTGGAGACATTCTGTATAAAAGCAAGCTCTATCATTTACTCAAGATTATGGGTTAAACAAGTTTGACAACAATATCTGAAAACTGTAACATTTATAGTACCCTGGGTTAAATACTACTTGTTTTCGGTAGGTTTATGGTAGAAAGAAACAGAAAATGGACCTAAGAGAGAAGGAAGAGAGGAGAGTTTCTGTACTTTGTATTTTCATATATATTATTCCCAGTTAAATAAAGTGAATTGAAACTAAGGGACAATAATTAACACTGATAATCTGGATGATATGTCCAACTTATCATTTCACTTTTATTTCCATTATATGTTTATGCCTTTCTACCAGAATGGCTGTTAAAATGGGATTCTTATGACATTTCCTGAAAGGACGCAATAGTCTTTTACTTACATCTTTTTTATTTTTTATTTTTTTTTAATTTTAAGATAGAGTCTTGCTCTGTCACACAGGCTGGAGTGCAGTGGCACCACCTTAGCTCACTGTAACTTCTACCTCCTCGGTTCAAGTGATTCTCCTGCCTCAGCCTCCTGAGTAGCTGGGATTACAGGCATGCGCCACCACGCCCAGTTAATTTTTGTAGAGATGGGGTCTCATGATGTTGGCCAGGCTGGTCTCGAACTCGTGACCTCAGGTGATCCGCCCGTGTCAACCTCCGAAAGTGCTGGGATTACAGGCATGAGCCACCAAGCCTGGCCTTTTACTTACATCTAAGTAGCCATTTTGCCAAGGACAGGGAGCCAAAGATGAATATATTTTAAAAAATCATATGACCCTCATTTTAATTTAAACCATCTGGGAACCAAGATTTCAAGATGAACATAAAAAAATTAACGTAAACGGCCTTTAAATTGAAGATTTTTCCCCCCCACTGGGTTACAATAAAGTTCCCATAAGTCTCTGGATTAAAGCAAAAAAAAAAAAAGCGAAGTTCTCAGGAAGGGAGTGAGAGAACCAGAAACCATAATGAGCCATCTAAATCCAAAGTTTAGGAATTCAAAGAGGCCACTGGGGTGACTGCAGTCTCACCCCCTAGGCAAAGCAGGACCACCACGCTGCTCCACTGGGGCGCTCTTTCTAAACCTAAGAGCCCAGCATACAACGTGACTCTCTTGAGTCCCTTATCAGAAGTCTTCTGCATGGACATGGAAAGCAGAAGTCTTCTGCTTTCAATTCAAAAGCTCTTCAAGGGTAGTCAGTAAACCTGGCCTATCTTACCCCAAAAGCCCGAGCGCTACGAAGGGGAGATTTTTATTTTCTGGTCCACACCGCCATCTGCTGGCCTCGCCATCTCTAAGTGAAGCATTCGCTATATTTTCTTCCAGGAAATCCAGTAGATCATTTAGATTTCATTCTAAAATCCACGTATATTGAAGTGTTGCTTCACTTGTGAAAGTAGCACTTCTCAACATTTACAATAACGGCAAGAAAAGCACTTGACAAACCAGTTCGTTGGACACAAGTTACTTGCGTTGATTGTGAATATGAAACGAAGTAACAGTCAAGGAGCTAAAAATAACTAGGTACCTCTGAGCAGCCTGAGTCTCATTTGGATAATTAGTACCTACACTTGTCAGCTGTCTGATTGCCCAGTAATTATAGTTTAAGTTAAACAGGTAAATCTGATGGGTACGTGTTTGTTTGTGGACAGGGTTAACAGCCCGGTTGATGAAGCATCCCTGCATCATCCTTCAGGAGCGCCATGGTAATTAATGGGCTCTTATGGGGTTTTTATATATGCAAATAAATATTTAACATGGAAATGTCCCTAGATGACAGACAACAGGTTCATGAGAAACAACGATTTCTCATTAGCATGGACTGCTTCAGGGACATCGGTGAATACAGGTAGTCAGGGAACTGTCAACATGTGTTTGAAAAGCCATTTCAGAGGGTCGCAGAACTGGGTGGCTCACGGAGCTGCTATATACATAGTTTGCAAAGCCCTTCAAAGGTTAATCATTCTCATCCTCCCCTTTTAGCCTCAATTGTCCTCTTTTGTCATGACCTCTTTATAAATAAAGGAAAGGAAAATAAGGAAAGATGGGGAGACAGAAGAGGAGAGAGAAGGAAAAGGAGAAAACCACGCTTAAAGTCCCTGCGGGAAACTGTTGTACAGTTGCATGCATTTGGGTGAAACCCCTAATCAGCTTAATAATCTATTCTGAGACAACCAGGGCAGCTTGGAGAATCCTGTATTTGCTCTTCTAAGAAAAAGAGGTCAGGCGCGGTGGCTCACGCCTATAATCCCAGCACTTTGGAAGGCCAAGGCGGGCAGATCATGAGGTCAAGAGATCGAGACCATCCAGGCAAACATGGTGAAACCCTGTCTCTACTAAAAATACAAAAATTAGCTGGGCGTGGTGGTGCATGCCTGTAGTCCCAGCTACTCGGGAGGCTGAGGCAGGAGAATCACTTGAACCTGGGAGGTGGAGGTTGCAGTAGGCTGAGATCATGCCACTGCACTCCAGCTTGGCAACAGAGCGAGACTCTGTCTAAAAAAAAAAAAAGAAAGAAAGAAAAAAAAAAGAAAATATTATCAATGAACTGGTAGCTTCCCATATTCTCTAGCAAACAAAGAGCATGTGGGGGATAAAAAGAGGTTTAACGGAGTAAGCATGGCACACTCTGAAATGATCAGCAATCAGATCTTAAGAGAGACAACTCATTCTTCATCGGCTGCACCTAACTTCTGGGCCCCAGTGATGTGATTGTTAATGGAATAATGCCTATGTAACCCAGCCAAATGAACCTGGAGCCTTCCCCTCCTGCACTAAGATAGGCCATTGTTGGTTTCCGAAATAAGCACGACATCAGCAGTGGCCACCTCCTATAGTCCAAACCTCAGAGCTCCTTTGGGGAGCAGGCGAGGTGTGCAGGAGAGTCATGTGGCTCCAGAATGCTAGATTTCACTCCTGGCTCTGGCTCGGGGTAACGTGTGACTTACGACCAGTCGTGTGTGCCAATCAGTTGGAATTATTCCTCTGTTCTCTGCTCTTAAACAGAAATAATGAAGTTGCCTTGGTAGATTCACCACCTTTTAAATGTTTGGAGTTTATCAAGAGGGTCATTTTTAACACTTTTTCTTCCCCTGAAAATATAAGAAATGTGTGGCCGTCGTGAAAGAAAGAAGCAAAGAGAAAAGGAAAAGAAGCAAGAAAACAAAACAAGTGGACATAAGATGACTCCTCCAGGGACAGCCTCATCCCTCTTCCCTCCTCGTCACGTGGCTTTCGGAAAGAGCAGCCTCTGGCTCTTTGTTTGCTCACCTTCCCTTCACACTTCAGCCCCCTTATCTGTCTTCTGTGTCCTGCGTTGGTACAGCTCAATCCAATGCACATTTTGCAAGCCTTGATCGTGACTTTCCAGCAGTATCTCCCGTCGGCTGCTGAGGGCCCAGGCCTCTGCTTTCCTCTTGCTTCTCTGGCCAGCTCTCCATCCTTTAGAAGTCTCCTCCTTCTCTTCATGGCATAATCTGGTGGGTACTTTTCTTTCCACTTGCTACTCGCTCCCTATGTCCGAGGGTCTAACCCTGTCTGTAATGAGAATCACCTGAGGACTTTTATCATCTACTTGTACCTGGGCCCCACCCCAGGCCAGGCAAGTCAGAATCTCTGAAGAAGGTATCTGGGGAAATTCAGTATCTTTTTAAAGATCCCGAGGCAACTCCTACATTCAGGCAGCATGAACTAGCCCTCCAGGAACAGTTTCTCAAATGCTACTGCACAAGTGGAACGTCCTGGGGAGTTTTAAAAGCTTCGGATGGCTGTATCCAGAGTGTCCAGGTCTGAGGGGTGTCCTGAGACGAGGGACTTTCAGTGCTAAAACTAGGAAAGTCCCAGGCAGGCCTGGACAAGTGGGGAAGAGCTGGTTGCCCTCCCCAGAGATTTTAACGTAATGGTACTGGATGGGCATTGGGAATTTATTTTTATTTTATTTTGTTTTATTTGTTTATTTATTTTTGAGACGGAGTCTTGCTCTGTCACCCAGCTGGAGTGCAATGGTGCAATCTCGGCTCACTGCAACCTCCACCTCCTGGGTTCAAGTGATTCCCCCACCTCAGCCTCCTGAGTAGCTGGGATTACAGGCATCCGCTATCATGCCCGGCTACTTTTTGTATTTTTGTAAAGACGGGGTTTCATCAGGTTGGCCAGGCCGGTCTTGAACTCCTGATCTCAGGTGGTCTGCCCATCTCAGCCTCCCAAACTGCTGAGATTACAAGCATGAGCCACCGTGCCTGGCTTTATTTTTATGTTAATTTATGTAGAGACAAGGTCTTACTCTGTCACCCAGGCTGGAGTACAGTGGTGTGATCGCGGCTCACTGCAGCCTCGAGCTCAAGACATCCTCCCCACTTCAGCCTGACAAATTGCTGGGACTACAGGCGTGTGCCACCATACCCAGCTGATTTTGTCACTGGGATTTTAGAAGCTCCCCAGGTAATTCTAGTGTGAAGCAAAGTTTGAGGCTCACTGCCTGCGGTCAGTGATTTTCAAGCTTTCCTGTGCATGCAAACGCCCTGGAGGGTGTGTTAACGTGGTCTGCAGGCCTCATCCCCAGAGTTTCTGACTCAGTAGGTCTCGGACAGGATGGGGCCAGAGATTCTGCACCTCAAACAACTTTCCAGGTAATGCTGCGCTGCTGGTGGTCCAGAGACCTACTTGGGGAGTCTCCTCCCCATCTTCAGCTCAAGTCACCATCCTCACAGTAACAACTGCAAAATGTGTGTCTCTACTCTGGCCCTTCCTTTGCTCTGTACGTCTATAGAACCAGCAGTGCATTCGATTCTCCACTGGAATGTTTTAAAGGCATCTCAAATTCAAAATGACAAAATGGAATTCACGATCATCTTCTCCAAGCCTGATTTCTTCTAATGGTCTTTGTATGTTGTAGCACAGAAACTTGATGTCATCTTTTATAGAGATCTCCCTCTGCCCACCCTCAGGTTCAAGTCATCACCAGCTTTCATTGATTTGACTGCTTTGGGGTATCTTGGACCTACCCATTGTTGTCCCTCGCTACCCCACGACTTCCTGGTCTAAGTCCCATGAGGCCTCCTTGATGGGCGGTGTGGTGTCTCCCAGCGCATCTCCCCTCTTCCTGCTGGCCTGTCTACCCATCTACTCTATCGTCCATGATATTTTTTCAATATTCAGATCCAATCTCCCCTCCCCCTACTCAAACTCCTCAGTGGTTTTTCATGCCTGACCAGACCCTGCCTATCCTAGGCCTCCTGTCTTATTCCCGTCTCAGTAAGATATGGTGATGGACAGCAGTAACAGTGTCCAGCTGGCCCCAGCATGGCCTTTGTCATCATTATTTGTCTATGGTCAATGAACTCAAATCCCAGCAGAGGATTGTAAAGGACATAGTCAGGGCCACAGCGCTGAAGAGCAGGAAAGCTGGGATCATGGCACGGTTCCCCTGCAGTGCCTGGTGCTCTCCACCACACCACACTGCCTTTCTGCACCTGTCACGTCTCAGGGTGTCAGACCCAGAACTGAATCTTCACACAGGTCCCTATGACTGTGTCAGCCTGTGTCTTAGTTTGTGTTCCCTAGCTACAAGGATTTGGGTGCAAATGGTTCATCTGGGCATGCAGAGAATATGGGGGGGATACAGAGTGAGGTGGGTGAAGAAGTGAGACCGACGTGAGAACTTGGCCAACAAAAGGTATGGTTATGAAGCCACCTCACTGTGGACCACTGGGCACAGTCCTGGGGGATGTTCTGGGAAGCAGCATGGGACATGATCGCCAGAATGAGCCCATCTGAGGAGCAGGGAGCTCCCTAATTCTCTGGCATTTACAACCTGCTGGATGTGCACAGGGAGGTCCTCTGAGACTTTAACGAAATTCCTCCAGTGCTGAGGCAGGCATGCCGTGGGATGCGGACCGCTGACCCTGCTGTGTTTCCTACAACCTGCCTCCCGCTCCTTGTGGCTCTTTGGCTCCCAATCCAGGTGAGCTTTCTGGTAAATGCTAGTCACTAGTCACAAGAGGGACTAGACAGAAGAGGACAGGTGACTCCAGGTAAAGCCACCCCCACTCCCACAGAAAAACAAATCAGCAATGAAATACCTCTTCTACTTTTTCCACAGGTCAGTTAGGTAGACCTTCCTATATACAAGCTGGCTTCCTGCAATTTTTCTCTGTAAGCAAAATTCTTGCAAATCCAACCCTTTTAATAGCCCAGGGTTTTGTGTGTGTGTGTGTGTGTTTTCTTTTTTTCTTCTTCTTCTTTTTTTTTTAACAGAGCTTCACTCTATTACCCAGGCTGAGTGCAGTGGTGCCATCTCGGCTCACTGCAACCTCCACTCCTGCCTCAGCCTCCCAAGTAGCTGAGACTACAGGTGCATGCCACCACGCCTGGTTGATTTTTTGTATTTTTGTAGAGATGGGGTTTCACCACCTTAACCAGGCTGGTCTCAAACTCCTGACCTCAAATGACCCACCCACCTTGGCCTCCCAAAGTGCCGGAATTACAGGTGTGAGCCACCCCACCTGGCTGCCCAGAGGTTCTTAAAAGGACTCCCTTGTGACAACTTTTGAAAAGTAAATGTTCTAGCTTTTGAAAATGTTTTGGAGGACATTTGAATTTCTCAGACAGGGCAGACAGGCAGGCTCTTTAACCAAAGTCCATTAACTTCAAAGAATGACAAGTGCAAAGTGGAAAGTGGGCACTCAAGGCTCAGTGGAGCAGGTGCTGAGAGGCCAGGAAGGTGCAGTGGGTGGTGGTCCACTTAATATGGAGCCTGTGTCTCTAGGTGGGATAAACGCCATCCAGGAAGCAGACAGTGCTGTGACTCAGCAGTTCACTTTCAGGGTCCTCTGACTCTGTTTTCTTTACCCCTCTCCTGCCTCTTCTTGGTCACCACATAATGACTGAGCGCCCATGTACAGGACATTTTCTAAGGCTCTGTCCACTCTCCACTCCATCACTTCTCTCCAGTGGACTAGTTTCAAGTTCTTCTCTGCAGAACCCTACCCAGCCTGAGAATTGGCTTATCTAATAACAGTAGTCAACATTTGTTCATAATGAGATAACCTGCAAAATACTTTTTGTAGTAGGCCCTTGCCTCAGTAAATTCTTTGTGAATAGAACAGTGTCTCATCTACTAAAATATGCATTCCCATTTTCCTTTCTCTTTGAATCTCAACAAATTCCCATGCTTTACTAAATCTCAGTGTCAGGAGGAAAGCAATTCTGGTAAGGAGCATGCTATAGGATGCAGAGAGGGGAAGGAAAGAAAAGAGAAGAGAAAACAAAGAACTGGGGGCTGGGTGTGGTGCCTCATGCTTGTAATCCTAGCACTTTGAGAGGCCAAGATGGGTGGATTGCTTGTGCCCAGGAGTTCAAAACCAGACTGAACAAAATGGCAAAACCCATCTCTGCAAAAAATACAAAAAATTAGCCAGATGTGGTGGTATGTGCCTGTAGTCCCAGCTACTTGGGAGGCTGAGGTGGAGGATCCCATAAGCCTGGGAGATTGAGGCTGCAGTGAGCCAAGATTGTACCATTGTACTCCAGCCTAGGTAATAGAGTGAGACTCTGAAAAAGGAAGGAAGGGAGGGAAAGGAAGGGAAGGGAGGAAGGATAAGAAAGAAAGAGAGAAGAAGGAGAGAGAGAAAGGGTGAAAGAGAGAAAGAGAAAAAGAAAGAAAGAAAGAAAGGGAGAAAGAGAGAGAGAAAGAAAGAAGACAGGGTACTCAGCATTGACTACATGCCAAGAACTTTTCATGTATTATCTATCTTACTTAATGCCCTCCATGACCCTGTGTGTTAGTCTGTTTTCACACTGCTATAAAGAACTGCCTAAGACTGGGTAATTTATAAAGAAAAGAGGTTTAATTGACTCACAGTTACACATGGCTGGGGAGGCCTCAGGAAACTTACAATCATGGTGAAAGGAGATGGGGAAGCTAGGTACATCTTACATGGTGGCGGGAGGGAGAGAGAACATGAAGGGGGAACTGCCATACTCTTTAAACCATCTGATCTCATGAGAATGCATTCACTATCACAAGAACAGCATGGGGGAAATCCACTCCCATGATCCAATCACCTCCCACTAGTCCTTCCCCTGACACATGGGGATTACAATTTGATATGAGATTTGGGTGGGGACACAGAGCCAAACAATATCATTCTGTCCCTAGCCCCTCCTAAATGTCATGTCCTTTTCACATTGTAAAACCAATTATGCCTTCTCAACAGTCCCTCAAAATCTTAACTCATTCCAGCATTAACTCAAAAGTCCAAGTCCAAAGTCTCATTTGAGACAAGTCCCTTCCGCCCATGTGCCTGTAAAACCAAAAACAAAACAGTTACTTCCAAGACACAATGAGGGTCCAAGCATTGGGTAAATATTCCCATTCCAAAGAAGAGAACTTAGTCAAAACCAAGGGGCTACAAGCCCCATGCAAGTCAGAAACCCGGCAGGCCAGTCATTAAATCTTAACACTCCAAAATAATCTCCTTTGAATTCATGTCTCAAATCCAGGTCATGTTGACATGAAGGGTGGGCTCCCACAGCCTTGGGCAGCTCCACCCCTGTGGCTCTGCAGGTTCAGCCCCCGTGGCTGCTTTCACGAGCTGGCCTTGAGTGCCTATGGCTTTTCCAGGTGCATGATCCAAACTGTCAGTGGATCTACCATTCTGGTTTCTGGAAGATGGTGGACCTCTTCTCACAGCTCCACTAGTCAGTGCCCCAGTGGGGACTCTGTGTTGGGGCTCCAACCCCACATTTCCCCTCTATACTGCCCTAGCAGAGGTTTTCTATGAGGGCTCTGCCCCTGCAGCAGACTTCTGCCTGGATATCCAAGCATTTCCCTACATCCTCTGAAATCTAGGTGGCAGTTTCCAATCTTCAACTCTTGTCTTCTGCACACCTGTAGGCCCAACATGATGTGCAAGCTGCCAATGCTCTGGACTTGCACCTTCTGAAGCAATGGCCTGAGCTGTACCTTGGCCCCTTTTAGCCATGGTTGGAGCTGGAGCAGCTGGGACACAGGGTGCCATGTCCCAAGGCTACATAGAGCAGCAGGGGCCCTAAGCCCAGCCCATGAAACCATTTTTCCCTCCTAGGCCTCTGGGCCTGTGATGGGAGGGGCTGCCTTGAAGCTCTCTGAAATGCCCTGGAGATATTTTTCCCATTGTCTTGGTGATTAACATTTGGTTCCTGATTACTTATGCAAATTTCTGGAGCCGTTTTAATTTCTCCATAGAAAATGGGTTTTTCTTTATTACCACATGGTCAGGCTACAAATTTCCCAAACTTTTATGCTCTGCTTCCCTTTTGAACATAAGTTACAATTTCAGATCATCTCTTTGTGAATGCATATGACTGTATGATTTCAGAAAAGCTTCTGAAATTTCTTCTGCCAGAGACCCTCACTCATCTCTCTCAAGTTCAAAGTTCCAAAGATCTCTAGGGCAGGGGGAAAATGCTGCCAGTCTCTTTGCTAAAGCATAGCAACAGTGACCTTTGCTCCAGTTCCCAGTAAGTCCTCATCTCCATCTAAGACCATTTCAGCCCAGACTTTATTGTCCATATCACATCAGCATTTTGGTCAAATTTTGGTCAACAAGTCTCTAGGAATTTCCTTCCTGACATCTTCCTGTCTTTTTCTGACCCCTCCAAATTGTCCCAACCTATGCCCATTACCCAGTTCCAAAGTTGCTTCCATATTTTCAGGTTATCTTTATAGCAGTACCCCACTATCCTGATACTAATTTTCTCTATTTGTCCATTTTCAAACTGCTATAAAAAAACTACCCAAGGCTGGGTAATTTACAAAGAAAACAGGTTTAATTGACTCACTGTTCTGCATGGCTGGGGAGGCCTTGGGAAACTTACAATAATGGCAGAAGGGGAAGGGAAGCAAGGCATGTCTTATGTGGCAGTAGGAGAGAGAAAATGGGAAGGGGGACATTTTTAAACTTTTAAACCATCAGATCTCGTGACAATGCACTTACTGTCACAAGAACAGCACAGGGGAAACTGACCCCATGATCCAATCACCTCCGACCAGGTCTCTCCCCTGACATGTGGGGATTACAATTTGAGATGATTTTTGGGTGGGGACACAGAGCCAAACTATGTCACCCCATGAGCAGGGTCTCATTTAGAGATGAGAAAACTGAGGCTCAGAGAGGTTCACAGACTTGCCTAAGGTTCCACAGCTGGAAAGTGGGATTGAGCCAGCTGGATAACATTGGTTTTACTAAAGTGTAAACAACTAAAAGACTTAACACTACTAAGGGGTATTTGCATTTTAAAAACAAAACATATGGCCAGAGTTTCAGATAACAAAATGAAACTCTAACAGTGTAATTAGTTCAATGTGACAAGCAGTGTGTGATAGGTAGCTGCCATATACTATTAATTACCCAAATAAATCAAGGAGAAAGGCAATTTGCATTTAAATTTATTATATATATTAAAGAGAAACAGCCATAGAGGTAAAGGAACTGTATCAGCTGGTGCAGGTTTGGCTGCTGTCTTGTTAACTGAGGCAACATGACAGCTGTAAAATGTGCCTCTCAGGTTTCCTGCTGCAGCGAGCATAATTGACCAAAGGCTCCAGGTGCTGCCCCTGACTTTATGCCCAAAGGCTAAACTTCTAAGGATTGTTTCCAGCCAATGACTAAAAGCACCTGGGATATTAAGGCAGGTTTATTCTTTGAGACCCAACTAATTTTGGCTTAAGGACCACACCCACCCCCATCAGACTTGCCAAAACTCTTTGAGAATTGCATTGCAAAAACTTTCCCTATCAAATCTCCCTTCCCTTCCCTTCCTTCCCCTCCCCTCCCCTCCCTCCCTCCTCTCTTCCTCGCTCCTCCACAGGGGTCAGACCTGCCTGTTGGCTGAAGTATCTGCCAGGCTCCTCCGGTGCCCTCCTCCCTCCCTCTCTCCCTCCCCCCTCCTTCCCTCCCTCTTTCCCTCCCTTCCTTCCTTCCTTCCATCCTCCACAGGGGTCAGATCTGCATGTTGGCTGAAGGGTCTGCCAGTCTCCTCTGGTGCCCTCCTTCCTCCCTCCCCTCCCTCCCTCCCT
>NW_012112808.1:7326781-7361013 GCF_000951035.1 Colobus angolensis palliatus | reverse complement strand
TTCCTTCCCTCTCTCCCTCGCTCCTCCACAGGGGTCAGACCTGCATGTTGGCTGAAGGGTCTGCCAGCCTCCTCTGGTGCCCTCCACAATTTCTCCAATAAATCTCTTAGAAATCTAGTTCCACCTTGGCATCTGTGGCTTGGAGGGTCTGGACTTAGACTACCAAAAAGAGGAATTTATTAGAAGAATATGGGGCAGTTCACAGAACCTTGAGAAACACTTTCACTAGCAAGTGACAAGAAGAAGCCGGGCAATGCCAGGAAACCAGACAGTGAGAACTGATGGGGGCACTATCCCAGAAGAAGGCAGTCCCAGCCCTTTCCTGCCCCAAAGGACAGGTTTTGGCTGGCCTAGCTTAGGTCAAGACCCAGCCTTGGCGGTGTTTGATCGACTCACTAAGGCTGTCTGCATCCGAGCAAAGTGTAGCTTTGCAAAAAGAAAAGTGGAAAGAGAATGAAAGGATGTGGGATGGGTGAACACAGCAAATATTCTCTCAGGAAGGGCAAGTACCTGGTCCAGAATGTTCTTTGCTGAGTACAGAAGCGTCATGTAAAACCCTGATCCACAGAGTCTGTAGCAGATTCTGACTGCCCAGATTCCTCTCCCTCTCCCTCTTCCCTGAGTTCTCACTGCCTTCACTGCTGTTCTTCCTCCAAGAGCTTTCTCGAACACCAGAGCCCATGTACCTGTCCCTGCAGCCGGTTGGGAGTGACAGGGCATTCACACAGCCGGTCCTTGCCCAGCAGCCAGTGACTGCATGGAGCTTGGATGTGAACATGGGACCCCTGCATCCCTCCGAGGCATCTCCACGCCATCTCCCAGAGGTTCCTGCGGGATTGAGCTTCAGGTGCCCACAGTGTTAATTCGCTGTATAACACACCTATTATTGGCCACCTGCCTTTCCTTGTCTCTCTTCCTAATTCACCTCATTTGCCAGGGTTTTCTTCATCGCCCAATAAACTTCTTACACTAGGATCCGTGCTCAGGGTCTCTTCTGGGAGAACACAAACTAATTCGTTATGATAAGAGATTATACTGCCATAATTATAATCTATGCACACAAAAATGTGGGTAAATCTTACACTCCTGATAGGGAGCGAAAAAGCCAGACACTGATAAGAACACACCGTGTAGTTCTATCTGTGCAAAGGACAAAAGCTGGTCACAGGAATACTTGCTGTTAGAATCAGGAGAGTGGTCATCTTCATGGCGAAGGGCATGAGAGGCTGCCTGGGGACGTTCTCTTCCTGGACCCAGGTGCTGTTTCCAGAGCTGAGTTTAATTTGAGAAACTTCATCAAGCTATACAATTATTATTTGTCCATATTTCTGTATGTACAGTAGACTTAAAATGTTTTTTAAAAAGTATAAGCAAAAAGAAAAAAAGGAATGTGCCATTTGTTTGTCATCCATCGATCCCTGCATCCACAGAATAATGAAATCCTAAGTTCCAAGCTTCCACCTGAAGCTTACAGTCTCCAGAGGAGGCATGCAAGCACATTCCATAGGAGTCATATTTGAACATGGGGATCTTTTGTTCTGAGCAAAAAGTTTCATGTGCATAATTTCAAGTGAGCGTTCTATAGAACAGCACTTGTCACTTGGGAAGACCGATATAAAAATAAATTCTAGGCTGGGTGCGGTGGTTCATTTCTGTAATCTCAGCACTTTGGGAGGCCAAGATGGAAGGATCACTTGAGGCCAGGAGTTCAAAACCTAGCCAACGTGGCAAAACCTCGTCTCTACTAAAAATACAAAAATATGGCCAGGTGCCGTGGCTCATGCCTGTCATCCCAGCATTTTGGGAGGCTGAGGCGGCCAAATCACCTGAGATCAAGAGTTCGAGACCAGCCTGGCCGACATGGTGAAACCCCAGCTCTACTAAAAATACAAAAATTATCTGGCTGTGGTGGTGCGTGCCTGTAATCCCAGCTACTCATGAGGTTGAGGCAGGAGAATCACTGGAATCCAGGAGGCTGAGGTTGCAGTGATCCGAGATTGCAGTGCTGCACTCCAGCCTGGGTGACAGAGTGAGACTCTGTCTCAAAAAATAAAATAAAAATACAAAAATTAGTGGGGCATAGTGGTGGGTGCCTGTAGTCCCAGCTACTCCGAAGGCTGAGGTGGAAGAATCACCAGAGCCTGGGAAGTCGAAGCCACAATTGAGCATGCAGTGAGCACTGCACTCCAGCTTGGGCAACAGAGTGAGGCCCTGTCTCAAAAAATAATAAAATATAACAAAATAAATCATAGGTTTGGTATAACATACTTAGCCCCTTCGGTTTCAAGAATAAATCTTGTTTCCACCCTCAAAGCAAGAAGGGAAGAGAGGCGGAATCCCCTCAGGGTGCACTTGTTGATGAACTTGTCCCCTGAGACAGCTAATCACGCTGGAGTCAGGCCTGCAGCCCGGCCTCCCTCACCGCTCACAGTGTCGGGGGCGGGGGGTGGACAATGCTGGAGTTGGGTTCTTACCCACCAGAGAGGCTCCTAGCCCCTTCTCAGACCAGACTGAGGCAGAATTCTCCTCTCTGCCTTCTAGAATGTCTCCTGACAGCTGTTCCTCTTGGGGAGGTTCTGGGCTTTGGAGAGAGCACCTGGAATCCCCCACTGAAAAAAGCCCAAAAACTGAAAAATATTCATTACGTATCTTCAATGGACAGTTCCTGAGGTCCTCCAGCAGAGGGCGCTAGAGAAGAGCAGGCCAAATCTGCAGCGCGTTGACCGAAGTCACATCCAGCAAACCAAAGACCTCGCCCCACCAAGCACCTCCCCACCAGCTTGACCCCGCGGATTTCTCCCACAGAACACAGCCCCAGCCCTGCGCCTCCACGTGTGGCAGAGCAGGGAGAAGGCCCTGGGACATTTTCCTACTCAACAACTGTAAGTTGTCAATACATGATGGTCACTGTCTTGTGATAAGACTTGGAAGGCTGCTTGGTATTGAGAGCACTTCGGGGCGATCCACAAGGAGCCCCACAGTCTTGCATGGGCCCCGCGTTCCTCTGCTCACTTCAGAGTGATCCTCTGTACCGCAGCTGCTCTTTCTCTTATTCTTATTTTTTCTCCTTTGAGGGGAAGCAGAGGACTCCAGGGAGCAGTCAGTTGTACACGACAAGCCCAAATCCTACTCCTGCAAGGCTTACTTTAGTAAAGCGAGTTGTTTTGATATAGCAGAATTAGTACTACTCCAACCAGTAGTCTTTGAATTGATCCCTTAACTGATTAAGGGATGATTTTAACAAACATTTACAAAAGGAAGGAATTTTTTTAAATAAAATGCTGTTTTCTAATTTTATTTTTTTTCTAACTCCTCTTTTTTCCGTCTGGAGGGCCTGTAGGATCTTCTCTGTATTCTTGGTGGCTGAATAGAGTGCTGGATGCTCTCTAGCATTAGATCCCTCTTCTGGAGCGAGGCACTCGCACCCCCAGCGGCTGGGAGAGCCATTGCTCGCAGCTCACAGCTGAGAACTTCTCTGGGCATTGACTATACTGGCCAAGGTTGTGGTGACTCTGTCTGGAGGCAGCTTGCAGTCGATGTCTGGACAATATGGAGGTAAAAGGGCCAGTCTACCTCAATTCAGGATGATGCCAAAGGGACATCCTAGCTCCAGAGCTCCCTGTGGGATCAGTGGAACCTCTATCTTGCCAGACAACACACACATCCCTGCCCTAGGCTGTGTCCCCACCTCCCTCCTGGATTCCAGAGCAAGAACCAGGGTCAAGTCACAACATAAATGAGGGGCAGCAATATGAGGAAAGGAATGATTTGATGATGGAGCTGTGGCCCACAGTCCCATGTCGCCATCACCCCCACACCAGTGCCCTTCCCTTAGAGTGCACTCGGAGGCACATGGGAGAGTCCCTTGTGATCACCTGACAGAGGAGGTGCAGGGGTAAGTGAGCTTGAAATGTGGGTGCAAAATAAAAACTGGCTGCAGATGTACTGCTGCCTCATTCAGGGTGGTCGTGAGAGATGGAGGTAAGGGGGAAGCTCTCCCAGTGGACAGGGCTTCAGGCAGCGTGGAAAGAGAAGTATCCTGAAATCAGACTCCACATTGGCTCCTGGGCAGTCTTGTGTGACTTGATGGGTTGGTCAGGTCCTGGAAGGAGGAAGGTTGAGAACACAGAGACCTGGGGAAGAGACATGTGACTGTGTCTATAGGATTTGGCACCCAGTGAAGATCCTGGCACAGATGTTAATATCTGCCAGAGAGAAACAACCCTGAAAAGGCATGACACAGGCAAGGAGAGAGAACGGCTCGGTCAGCTGCTGTCTGTTGTAGCCTCTGCCATCGGTTGTCCCAGTGCTGGCACAGCGGGCTCACAAAGGGAAAGGCCATGGTGGCAGGGGTAGAGGCTCTGTATGTGCCAGACAGAAGGGCTCCAACTCGCCAAGGCTGAGCCACTGCCACAGCCGAAGGGCCAATTTGTGAGCCACAGAAACCAAAACCGCACCTCCAATCTTTCAAAGTGACTGATGAAAGAGTTGGTGGTGAGTTGATGACACTGGATCCCTTCACCCTGGAAGCAGGAGCAATTCATCTTGCCTGGAGGCAACACACATTCTGCTTCCCTGCCTGTAGCGTGTTGGCCAGCACCACAATCCATCTTACAATATTTGATCCACCAACATGGAGCTCTGCTTACTTACCACCACCTCAGATCAAGCAGCCCATTTCGCAGCAGAGGAGGGATACCTGGTCATGGGTCTAGTAGTCCTCTCTGCAGCACTCAGAAGCTGATGCCTGAGAAAGTGATGCCAGAGCCTTCTGAAGGCATCTCTGAGACTCCAGCTTGGAGATGATGCCCTTCCGGTATAGGGTGGCATTTTCTGGGATGTAGTATATGCCCTGAATCAAAGGCCATGGCATGGTGCCATGTGCCCTATTGGTAGAGCCAAGGCATGGACGTAGGCATGGCCCTACTCAGCATCACCTCCAGTGACCCAGGTGGGGATTCTGGCACTGTACTCTGCAGCTTTAGCTTCTGATGATGCAGAGCTGCACTGGCCAACACAGTAGCCACTATCCCAATGTAGCTAGTTATATTTAAATTAATTAAAATAAAGTTCAAAATTCACTTTATGTATTTGTTGGTTTATTTATTTATTGAGACAGGCTCTCACTCTGTCACTCAGGCTGGAGTGCAGTTGTATGATCACAGCTCACTGCAGCTTCAACCTCCTAGGCTCAGACAGTCCTCCCACCTCAGCCATGCCTGGCTTATTTTCTTTTTATTTTTTGTAGAGACAGAATTTCACTATGTTGCCCAGGCTGGTCTCAAACTCCTGGGCTCAAGCAATCCTCCCGCCTTGGGCACCCAAAGTGCTGAGATTACAGGCATGAGCCACCACACCTGATCTTAAAATTCACTCTCTGTGTCACACTAGCCAGATTTCAAGGGCTCAGTGGCCACATATGGTTATTAGCTACCATGTTGGGCAAATCAGATATAGAACATTTCCATCATCATAGAAAGTTCTATTAGACAACACTAGTCTATAAAGTCTCAGTTCCTGGAGAGGGAACACTTCTTCCAGGAGAAACCGTACGAGTCCCACTACATTTAAGCTATTGCTGCTGCCTTATCACTTTGGGTTCCTCTTGCCAAGAGACCAGCAGACAAGAAAAAGAGTCACCTTGCTGGCAGGCAAATTATCCTCATTCTCCAGGAGGAGAAAGGGCTGCTATTGCAGAACAATAGGACAGGCCCCCACGTGATTGGCCAGAGCATCTCTTGGTTACCAACACCCTGCCCAATTTTGATGGAAATGAACAAATGCTGCAGCCATACCTAAGAAAGACTGTGGTCAGAGCTCGGGCTCCTCGAAGGTCTGGATTACTCTCCCAGATAAGCCACCTAGTCTGGCAGAGGTACTAGAGGCAAGAGGAGAGGGTGTAAAGACAGAGTGAAATAGGAGAGGAGATAATGAGAATCAGCTACAGCCTCAGGACTGAATGCAGTCATGGGGATTACAATGTATATCAATATCCTTTCTGTTCTATGTTTCTCCAAGAAAAATGCCCAACCAGCATCCTGGACAACCTGTTCCCACAGAGGATAAACGTCTATTCAAAGCAACTGGATTCTAGTTGTGCCCAAAGGGTAGATGTGGTGGATGCTGTGAGGCACCCCTTTCAGGGCCCAAGCCTCTTTCCCTGTTACCCAAAGTACTTGTTGCTGATGGTGAACCCCTAAGTCTCTCTCCAGGAATTGCCCTGGGCTGAAGAGAGGTGCTTTGCCCAGGTTACACCCAGTCCCTGAAGGCAGCGTCCAAGCACTGGTCGATAAAGGGAGACAAAGTCTAGCCCTCTGCAAGATTTAGATACTCAGCCCTGGGGCATTTTCTTCTATAAATATTTTTTTTGCCCCCAGAATTATTCCTTCAGTGTTTTTTGGTCTCTCTTTCTGGGCTAATATCTTGAATTAAATTTCTATGGCTCATCTCTATGGTCTGCGGTTTCTGCGGTTTTGCCCGAGGAACTGGAAGACTTTTTCTGCTTTAGCTTCTAGTCCCTCTATTGAATTTCATATTTCTCTAATCATTTTTTTAATTTCTAAGAACTCTTTCTTATTTGAGTGTTCCTTTTATTCACCAGATGCCGTCCTTGTTGAATTGATATAGTAGGTTTGTTTTTGAGTTCTTTTCTGTTCTCTAAATTACCTTTGTGTCTTCCAGAATTCATTATTTCTTAGTTTGTTTTGGCCCCTCTCATTCTTCCTACAGCTGACGTCTCCCTGGGTGCTATTGCGTAATCTCCTGACCAGCCTCTCTCCTGAGTGAAAGGCGTGACTGGCAACTGGGAATGCTAATTAGTAGATTTTGCTCGAGGACAATGTGATGAACAATTTCCATTTGTCCTTCCAGCCACCCTTCTCCCATTCCTGCCCCACCCCAGCCCATCTCTGTCCCCTGGTTCCAAATTATGTCCCGTGAATGAGGCACTCTGGTGAGAGGGGTAAGGGAGGGAACAGATCTGTGAACTGGATATTTCCTTTCCTACCTTCCCAGCTTCCTTCCTGCTGTGCCCCACAAAGGAAGGTCTCAGATTTTTTTGAGATGACTTTCTCTGCATCTGGTTTTTGCTAAATGCTCCCTGACCTTGTCTCTTCAAGCCAGGGATTATGACAGCCCCCGTGTTGCTGGCTTCAGGTTCCCACACAATCCTTTGCTCTTCCCAACCACACTCACTTTCCACATTAGGTCCTGTCTTACCCTGACTTCTCTAGAACGCAAAGCCCGAATGTGCTATTGTTAAAGGGAGTTCGATCTCACAGCAGAGGAATAAGAAAATGGGAAGAGGAGGGAGAGCCGTTCTAGGAGGTGTGAGGGGCGGGCTGCTGCTTAGTGCCGGCAATAGCTCAATGCAACAGGACTGTGCTCTGAGCTGCTCTGTAAGTGGGACAGTCTGCGGCGAGGGGGGGGGGTGGGGGG
This sequence comes from Colobus angolensis palliatus, assembly GCF_000951035.1. Lineage (NCBI taxonomy): Eukaryota > Metazoa > Chordata > Mammalia > Primates > Cercopithecidae > Colobus > Colobus angolensis. The sequence goes on along the minus strand of NW_012112808.1, from coordinate 7,353,576 downwards.
GGGAAGAGGGGAGAATTAATCCACCTGCTCTCGTTTCTTATTTGCCGTCTCAAAAAAAAAAAAAAAAAAAATTAGCTCCACAAGGTATTAACTCCCCCATGTGGTGAGCCCTGGGCATGACTGCATGGTGTCCCGTAACTCGATATGGATCCTCAGGACAGGACGGAAAGGTTGTGCTTCCAGGTAGGAGGGAGGTGCTGACGGATTGCACCAGTGTAGTGCTGGTCAACGTTTGACAACTGGTTCTCCTATTCCTATCTACCTTAAATAATGAAGTTCAGAAAATATGATTAAGTATAGAGTTTATTTGATTGCAATGCTGGAGGATAGACACCCGAGGGCACTGACTGCCAGCCAACAAAGGGGTCAGCATTCCAAAGTGAAGAAGTTACAGTTTTACTTATAGAAACAGATAAATTTTAGCAAGATCACAACATTTTACACATGAGACCACTGCATATGTTTCAGCGATATTTTTTTCTTTTTTAAACAGGGTCTCACTCAGTTGCCTAGGATGGAGTGCAGGGGTGAAATCTTGGCTCACTGCAACCTCTGCCTTCCAGGCTCATGCCATCCTCCCACCTCACCTCCCAAGTAGCCGGATTACAAGCCTGCGGCAGCACATCAAGCTAATTTTTTTTCTTTCTTTTTGTAGAGACAGGGTTTCACCATGTTCCCAGGCTGGTCTCAAACTCCTGGGCTCAAGTGCTCCACTCAACTCAGCCTCCCAAAGTTCTGGCATTGCAGGTGCGAGCCACCATGCCTTGCCTTTACTGCAGTTTGATTGGTTAGGTTGCTACATTCAGAGGAAGATTACTTTATTAACACATGAGTAGGGGCAATGATCTAAAGGGGCCTATCTCTGGTGCCATTTGGTCTTAATTATTTACAGAAAAAAAGGCAAAAGTTGCAACTGTATACCCGTGACTCAAGTCACATGGCCACATTCTTCTCAAGGCTCAGAATAATTTAAAGCTCCAACAGTTTTAAGTTGAATTACTTAATTTCACATTTCTATGGTATAAATATTCACCATAGCTGATGTCAAGCTACCAACATACTGACTGTGAAGATAACTTGAAAAGATGATTCAATAGATGTAAACAGCTCAAGAGCATGGCTGGGCATGGTGGCTCAAGCCTGTAATTCCAGCACTTTGAGAGACTGAGTTGGGTGGATCACCTGAGGTCAGGAGTTCGAGACCAGCCTGGCCAGCATGGTGAAACCCTGTCTCTACTAAAAATACAAAAATTAGATAAGCATGGTGGCACACACCTGTAATCCCAGCTACTTGGGAGGCTGAGGCAGAAGGATTACTTGAACCCAGGAGGTGGAGATTCTAGTGAGCTGAGATTGTGTCACTGCAGTCCAGCCTGGGTGACAGAGCGAGACTCTGTCTCAAAACAAAACCAAAGGAAAGCATAATAAATAAATAAATAGCTCAAGAGCAAAAATAATAGTCAAATGTCATAAAATAGAGAGTGATGAGTTTCGAGTGTTTGTTATCTTCCTTTTTAATGTAATTTATTTAATTATAAGTTTATATCACTTATTTTTTAATAATGGTTGTGTTTAGCTCTTGAAAGCTCATGAGGCCTGGCTACATACATTGCTGGATTGCACCAGCAAAAAAAAGCAGTTGATCGCTGCAGCAGTGGCTGGCCCACAAGACAGGTGAGGCCCAATGGATTGGAATTGGTGCATCAGAGGAGTCTGGTGGATTATCTTGCAAATACACCCTCCTTACACTATCCTAACTTGAGTGTCAGGACCCTCGTGATACAATTGAGTAGGTGTGGGACTCTTGCTACACCTCTTGTAGGGGAGGGAAAAATGGCTTCCCTTCACCCTTCTGGGTCCTTTGGCCAGGGTATTAATTAAATTGACATAAGACAGATTAACAGGAGAAAAACCATATTAATTAGATACATACACCAGAGTCCAACAAAATATGAGGGTCGAGGAAGGGCCAGGTGATTGCAGCTTATCTGGCATCCTGAGCTACAGAAAGAAATGGTGGCTTAGGTCTTCTAGGGTGTAGTAAACGCAAATTATGGGAACGCAAGGGGAGGAAATGCATGGTGAATAAAGCTTGTTATGCATATGAAAAGTCTCTCGGGTAATAAACATTGACTCAGAGCAATTCTCTTACTGACACAGGTACTTTTACTAATATATATTTCCCTTATAGATGTGGATTTTCTTTACAAAAGGGCAACTTTTCAAACCGGCTCCTGTGTCTGCAGTTTCCCAAAATAACCAGCTCAAAATATGCTGTGTGGCATGTTTTGGTCTCCTATAGTCATATTTTGGGGTGGTGTTTCCTGAACCCCAACACTCTGAAGACACCAGAGTCAGGAAGGTTTTCTTTGAGAGGTACCAACCTCCACTCAAGAGAACATACCCTTCCCTGTATATTCAACTTCTTTAGAGGCTTCTCAGCTTCTGATGGGAATTCTCCACATGCAAATAAGACCCCTGGGAGGAGTTGTGCAAACATTCTGTCATTCCCACCATTTTCAGCCCATTCCTCACTCCCTCCAATGCCTGCCAACTCCAAAACTGGAGCCAGTCTTGGAATTCACACAGTATCTTAGCATCATCCGAGCTGCTCCATCCACTCTGTTTTGTTGGCCAACACATTTCTCATACTATCTTTTTCCCAGAAATTTGTTAGGATCTCTCTTCTACTCATCCACAACCCTCAGGTCTCTTTATCTTTATGGGTTTACTTATTTTGGCACTATTAAACTTTTATTTCCATTGAATTTTCAAAAAGCAGAAATGATGACAAATTTCTTTACAGATTTAATTGGCTTTTATTTGCAATTCATGAATTGGGGTGGCCTCCATCCTACAAAATAGAATGAGAGTTCCCACGGAGCAATGGCAGAACAGTGGGTTTTGTAAGGTGGAATAGGGAGACAGAACAATAGGAAAAAAATGCTGACTGGTTATTGTCAGCTTACTTCAGGTTTTTTCGGATTGCTTTTTTCTGTAAAGGTTAAAGCAAAGGGACCATTTTTATTGCACTCACTCAGGTAGACTAGAACCTCCTGTTTTCAGTAAAAAACTGGTCTGGTCTGTTTGGGGATCTGTCTGCTTCCTTAAAGTTCATTTGATTCTGTGGCATTTTGTGTGAGTGACTTTGTTTTGATTTTGTCTATTCTGCTGGGGCCTAGTATAGGGAGCTCAGTCTAAAGTGATGGACTCCCATAATATTTGTTTAACAGAATGTTAGGAGCCACAGGTCACTTGTTTTTTTGTTTGTTTGTTTGTTTGTTTTAAGTCAGCAAAGGCTTATGTGTGATTAAGTAAAGCACAGGAATTAATTTCCATGAATGTGACTACTTAATTCTGTAATTATTTATAAGGGAGTTAAAAGTAAGTGAAAAACTTAGTGACAACCTTGAACTCCCAAATTACCACCTATTTCTCAGCAAATTGCATTGTGAAAAACTTAAGTAAATGAAATCATCTCATTACACTTAAAATCTTGATCACTGACTTGATTTCTGGCCTAAGGAAACCCTCTACAGTCATATTTTGGTATGATATCTCCTGAGCCCCAACATGATGTTCATATTATCTACCTGTTAAACAGACTGAGGGTGCTTATGAAAGTGACATGAGATTCATTTACATTGTTAGTACTTTAAAGTCTGTTGTATGAAAGGTATTAATTCAGGAGTGAGATTTAACAACTCATTTGTTCCCAAGGATTTATTGAGCATTTATTGTATACATAGCCCTGTGTAAACCAAAAATAAAATTAAGCCCCTCAACCAATTGAATGGATTTCCCCACTATTGGCCAAGGGCATTCCGAGTAAACCTGAAAAACAAGTTCAGGCCATGGTGGGAATGGGGGTCAGACATGCCTCATTATACCCTCCTCCTTCTGGAATTCAGGCAGAACTGACCAGCTTTAACATTAGAACAGACATCTTAAGACTGACCAAACAGACTCTTCATAGCAATGCGATACATCATAAAATGACAGACCACAGGCCCTGAAAGAAATCAAAGTATTTTACCCTGAAATATATTTCTTTGACATCTGGCAAAGCTGTCTCTTTTAGGGGATATCTACATCCTGTAGAGAATCTCCCTTCCCTTTCCAGGTCTTTTCCTGATCCAGGAGAGACTAGGAGTCTGGCACCCAGAAGTCTGATAAGAAATATTCACCACATCTTCTCTCTGAAGCCTACTACTTAGAGACTTCATCTTCATAATAAAAGCCTCAGTCTCCACAATCCCTTATCTTAACCCAGACATTCCTTTCTATTGATTCCAGGTCTTTACATAATAACTCAACTCTTTCAACCAATTACCAATCAGAAAACCTTTGAATCCACCTATAACCTGAAAGCTCCCCATCCCTCAAGTTTTCCCACCTTTCTGAACTGAACCAGTCTGCACCTTACCACATTGGTGTATAAGGTAATTGATGTCTGCTTATAATTTCTGTCCCCCTAAAATGTATAAAATCAAGCAGTAACCCAGTAACCCAACCATCTTGGGCGTGTGTTCTCAGGACTCCCTGGGGCTGTGTCAGGGACACATCCGCCATTGTGGCAAAATAGACATTTAAATTGATTAAAACTTGTCTCAGATATTTTTTGTTTTATACCTGTATTAGGACATGACAAATTAAAAAAAAAAAAAGACACTGAATTTCTGTCTATAAAATATATTTATTTTGAGTAAAGTGAGGTTATGTTAATTGATTGGTACATATTACAAAGGATAATAATAAAATGGAAAATTGGTAAAATTTTGAAGAAAACATTATGAAGACATTACTAAAAGTTAATTGCCTCATGTTTTCATCCTGTTTTTGAGATCTAACCTTATCTTTGTGTTAGAGGTGTTACTGAGTACAGGTTCTTGGGCTCTCATTATGTCAGAAATTGAGGTGAGGCCAGAAGAGTTTTTCCAGACAAGGCCTCATTGGAGCTTATGCCTGGACATAAGGGAGGCAATGAGAGAGAGAGAGAGAGAGAGAGAGAGAGAGAGAGATTGAGAGAGACAGAGGGAGAATTCCCTGGCTGACTTTCTGACAAGAGCCCGTACGGCTTATATATTAGGCAAAGCACAGGAGTTGACAGCCGGAGTAGAGTATGCAGGTAGGCATTATCTGGTTGCTATGGTTATCCTGAGTAATGGGCCCCCTGCTGGTCTGGCAGAAGGCAGCAAGCCTGTAAATCAATTGTTTAGCATTCTCTCCCAAGCTGAGACACTCCACAACCTTGGTGATCTCCCAAGGCCAATTTCTGGAATTCTTTAAGTAAAAGGCATGGTTCACACATGATGACATCAGTGAGGTAGTGGTGTAGGTTTTGCAATCAGTGGAGATGCGTGGAAGAATGCTCTGGTGGGAGTGAGTTGAAGCCAAGCCCCATTCCTACTCTGTCTCCGAGGGAGTTTTAATCATCAAATCGAACTTTTAAAAATTTCAGTTTTCTTAGAAATAGAGAATTGAGACTATATTAGTCAACGTTCTCCAGAGAAACAGAACCAATAGGAAAACTGATAAGAATCAAACAGAAGAAAAAGAAATTACTATGAGTAATTGGTTCACCAGGTGCTTATGGAGGCTGAGAAGTCCCACAGAAGCTGGAGGACCAGGAAAGCCCATGGGATAATTTAGTTCACACCTGAGGACCAGGGGAGCCAATGGTATAAGTTCCCGTCTGAGAGCAGGAGAAGGAAGATGAGGTGTCCCAGCTCAAGCAGTTAGGCAGGAAAAAAGGGGGGAAATTCCCCCTTCTTCTGCCTTTTGTTCTGACCAGGTCCTCAGTGGATTGAATGATGCACACCTACATTGGGAAGGCCCATCTGCTTGACTCAGTCCACCCATTCAAATACTATTCTCTTCTGGAAACAGCCTCAAACACACCCAGAAATAATGTTTATTTGGGCATCCTGTGGTCCAGTCAAGTTGACACCCAGAATTACCCATCACAGTAACCATTCCCTGGAGCAATGATTCACCCAATAACTCTAAAGAAAGTGGCTTCTTTTCTATAGATAAAGGATTCTCTTAGTGGAGTGAAAGATCAGACAGATAAAGGTCAGCGGGTAGAGCTAAGTCCTCATGATCTCTGGAGGAGTTACTCCAGAAATACATTGTTTATGAAAGCTCTTTCTCTTCCTTGGGACTTAGGTAATATCTTCAAATTGTCTTGTCTTTAAAATTTGTGTGTCTGGAAGGAACCTGACAAATCCATCTCGTCCAAGTCCTCCATCACTGTGACTCAGAGTGATGGAGTGGCTTACGTGGCATCCCACGGGAGCTGTTTCCAGACCCTGCCTCCTGCCTGTCCCCTTCCACTGACTCCTGGTACATAGACTTTGAAGATCATTCAAGAGTTTTGCAGAAGCTGCTGAATGAAAATATATTATTGCCTCCTTGTTTATCTGCTCTTGTGTTAAGGAAAATTGAGAAAATGAGTTTGGAAATTTGAAAATGCAATAAAGTAGCTAGATGCTGGCAACACACAAAAAGGTAGGAGCTATGATCCCAGCATTGGTCACAGTGAATGCACTATTCATTTTAACAGGAAAATTATATGCTAGCGTCTATGAAAACACATGAGTTTAGGTTCTCTTACCAGTTCATGGATGGTTTTCAGTGCATTCATAACCATGTATTCTCTTGAGATAAATGTTTTAAAAAATTGAAGCCATTAAAAATATTAAAACCTTTCCTTTTTCCTCTCGTTATTCCCAAATCTCAATAAACCATTGCTTTGTGTGAAGGAAACTCAAAACAGAGAAATGGGTGTGTCTTCCTAAAACTTTTTCAGATGGAGTGCCAGTGTTTTGTGGAAATGGGGTTAGAAGTGCCTTGTCTGGGTTTCTTAGTTCCAAGCATCATCTACATATTACTCCAAATTGGGGTAATACAGTCTGTATCCTTGCAATGAGTTTATGATGTTCATTGTCCTCATTAAACCACTATTACAAGATTATAACTGAGACAGTAAAAGAGACCTGACCTAACCAACCATACCTTGCTTCTAACCTCCAAGCTGCCCTTGTTTATTCCTGGGCATAGACCAAAATAACTTTGGGAAAAACTTTGTGTATAGTTCATAGTTTAAAACAAAGATGATAACAGCAAACCTCTTTCTTGCCTGGAGACTAGACTGCCTTTGTAAGACTAAAAAATTAGCCAAAATATTAGAAATTATGGGTTAGGTGTCATGCAGCTCAAGGCTACAGGATTCTCACACTCTCCAAATTGCTCCTGGAGATAACCTTGAAGCGGCTACGTTGTCTGGGATAAATACCAGTGGTTCGTCATCTGGCGCCAAGAAAATTTAGGACACGGACACACACGAGGAGTTTAGGAGCAAAGGTTTAACAGGCAAAAGAAAGGGAAAGAAACAGAAAGGAACATAGCTCTCTCTCTAGCGAGAAAGAGGGAACTTCCTAGAGGAAAAGGCAGGCTGGCAGTGGATGTGCTGGATTTTATAGTCAGGCGTCTAATTTACACAGGGCTCACAGACTGATTCCATCAGCTAAGACATTTACACAGTATGTGAAGAAGGCTGGCCACCCCACATTAATCTTATTATGCAAATAAACTTTCCCCTTGGCTGGCACCATCTTGTCTGCTCCTTACTGTACACGTGGCTGACAAAGAGAAGGAAGATGGAGCCACCATCTTGAACATGATTGGCACAACTGCTGGCATCTATGTCTGCTCTTTTTGTTGATTTTACAGGCTGCTCTTTGTTAGAAAGGAAAATAATTTGGGGCTGCTTTTCATTAAAAGGAAAACCTTACCAAGGACTTCTGTACCCTCACTTATTTTGCAGACGCTGCACTTGATGGATCAGCAGCCAGATCAATAAACTAGCCCATCTGATCTTGTGGTCTACACCCAGGAACTGACTCAGCACAGGAGGACAGCTTCGACTCCCTATGATTTCATCTCTGACCCAACCAATCAGCACTCCTGACTCACTGGCTCCACCGCCCACCAACTTATCCTTAAAAACTCTTATCCCTAAATGCTCAGGAAGACTGATTTGAGTAATAATAAAATTCTGGTCTCCCAAACAGCTGGCTCTGCGTGAATTACTTGTTCTCTATTGCAGTTCCCCTATCTTGATAAATTGGCTCTCTAGGCAGCGGGCAAGGAGAACCTTTTGGGCAGTTACAGTCAACACTGACTCTAGATCTCACAGGCAGTCAGAAGTAGAACCAAAGAGTCTGACATCAGAACTTACATCCTTAAACCTATGCAAAAATGCTGGGTGAAAGAATCAATAGTTCTGGATGGTACGCTTTCTTTGGGAGGAAGTAGAAAATGGATCATTGGAATTTGCATGGTGGTAAACCTGGGTGGGAATTTGGGAGGAGTCCCAATTTGAGAGTAGCTCAAGCTAGGACTGAGAAATAATACATGATGCAAATGCCAGAAGGGAAGATTGGAGTCAAGTCTGGAGATCCTTCAATGCCAATCATATTCCTTAGCAAGTGGGTTAGCGTTTTTCACAGAGATCCAAGTACTGCAACCTAAATACACTAGGGGGTTATTCTGTTTCAGAAAAGAAGCCAGGAAGTCAGCTCTCCAGGGTTTCAGGGACCCAGACTCTTGCTGCTTCTCCATCGTCAGGGTGACAGGTTGGTACAGGAGCTCCAGTCATCTCTGAAAATGCCTTTGAAAAATTATAACAGTGAAAAAATTATGACAGTGAAAGATCTGACCTAACCAACCCTCAGCTTGCCTTTAACCTCCAAACTGCCCTTAATCCCTGGGCCTGGGCCAAACCAACTTTGGGAGACATGTAGTTTATAGTTTAATGATAATACCCCTTTCCAAAACTAAACCGCCTTTGGGAAGCTAATGAAAGAATCAGATTAGGAGAAAGAGGAGCCTGGATTCTGCTAATGTGTAGACATAAATGATTATCAGCCATTTTTCTGGAGGTGACAAGATTTGCAACTTCCCCAATTATTCCTGCAGATAACATCATTATTGTAGAACCTAAGACTGGCCTTTTGAGACATCTTTTTAGTGTTTTGCATTTCTGATGATGATGGCTCCACCTGAACCGGCCAAACATCCTGTGGCCTCACTCAGAAGAGGACCACTTTCCATACCCCTATTCTCTTGCCTGCTAGACTTTCAGGGAGATTGGTTTGAGTAATAACTCCGTCTCCTACATGGCATGGCTGGCCTTTTGTCTTTCTTTATTGCAATGCCGTGGTCTCAGTGAGTTGGTTTTGTCTGTATCGTGGGCAGAATGAACCCATGGGGCAGTTACATCTTGTCTGTGTTCTAGGTCCAATTCAGAGAAGGGAAGCGTGAAAGGGTGCTAGGTCATATCCCTCCAGCTGAGTCAGCTCTGCTAAAACAGCTTATTATGGGAGTCTCGGTGACTTTGTCTTGTTAAAAGAAAAACTTCAGCCGAATTAAATTTAAAGGAGTTTAATTGAGCAATGAATGATTCATGAATCGGGCAGCCCCCAGAATCACAGCAGATTCAGAGAGACTCCAAGGATGCCTTGTGGTCAGAACAAATTTATAGACCAAAAAAGTAAAGTGAGGTACAGAAATCGGAAGTGAGGTACAGAAATACTTGGATTGGTTACAACTCGGCATTTGCCTTATTTGAACACAGTTTGAACACTCAGCAGTGTGTGACTGGTTGAAGTACTGCTACTGGGATTGGCCAAGACTCATTGATTGTTACAGGTGCATATTCCTAAGTTAGGGTGCCAACCTCATCTACCTAGTAAGTTAGGTTGGAGTTCATCCACAAGGTCTCAAATGTAGAAGTATGGAGTCCTTCTCAGGCCATATTTAGTTTGCTTTAACAGTCTACATCTCATAGGTCACTCCGGCTGCAAGGGAGGCTGGAAAATGTCATCTTTTAACTGAACATTGCTTCCTACAACAAACTTAGTGTTCTAAGGCAGAAATGAAGAAAGGTTGTTGGATAGGTGATGTCAATTTCTCCAGCCTGAAGAGTGTAGACTGTTCTCTTAGGCCATGGGAAGTCGTTGGACAATTTTGAGGAGAAAGGTGATGGAGTCAAGAAGATGAAATTGACAGAAGTGTGTGAAAGCAAATAGATCAAACAGAGGGCGATGTGCGTGGATATGCACAGAAAGTGGAAGAATAGTCCAACGTACTCACAACCATCTGGAAACTTGAGGCATTTGGATGGCCCAGCTTCAAGAAATACCTTTCCCAAGACAGGTGCGGTGGCTCATGCCCATAATCCCAGCAACTAAGGAGGCAAGAAAATCACTTGAAACCAGGAGTTCAAGAACAGCCTGGGCAACATAATGAGATGCCCATCTCTAGTAAAAATAAAAATTTAAAAACCAGCCAGGTGTGATGGCATGCACTTGTTGTCCCAGCTACTCAGGAGGCTGAGGCAGGAGGATCATTTGAGCCCAGGAGTTCAAGGCTGCAGTGAGTTATGCTTGTGCCACTGTAGTCCAGCCTGGGCAACAGAGCAAGACCCCTTCTCTAAAATAAATAAAATTAAAATTTTTAAAAAGAAATACCTTCTCTGCAGCACTAGAAGTTGCAGGCCTGAAAGCTAACTGAATCTTTTTAGATTCAGCATGAAAATTGATGTCATCTTTCATGCAATTAGCAACTTTATCAAATGCTATTCCTTCTAGAAAGCTACTCCAAAACATTTTCTCTTCTGTCCTTTGCATTCATTTTAACACTAATATAACATTTTGTAATTGAATAATATTTCAAATCATCTTAAATTTGAATTGGGCTTGGAAATTTTGTCATCCTTAGGATGTCAGCACCAAGTTATATTGAATTTATAGTCACAATCGAATGAGCATTTATATTTTTATTTTTCAAGTTGGAGCCTTGCTCTGTCTCCCAGGCTGGAGTGCAGTGACACAATCTCGGCTCCCTGCACCCTCCACCTGCCAAGTTCAAGCAATTCTCCTGCCTCAGCCTCCCAAGTAGCTGAGACTACAGGTGTGCGCCACCTGTAGTAATTGCTTGTATTTTTAGTAGAGATGGGTTTCACCATGTTGGCCAGGCTGGTCTCGAACTCCTGACCTCAAATGCTCTGCCCACCTCACCCTCCCAAAGTGCTGGGATTATAAGCATGAGCCACTGCGCCTGGCCTCAAATAGGCATTTATATCAGTGAGATGTTCATGAGCTTTTAACTCAAAAAACAAAGCCCAAATACACAAAATAAACTCAGCAATAATAAATAAAGAATATGAGCTAGTGTGCACATAGCGTATAATAATCATGGTAGAATCATTATTGATCTGATGTGACTTTTGAGTATAGTCATTGTAATGCTTATGAACTTCTTTTAATGGATACCTGGATTGGGAATACTGGGATTTCTGAGATATTTCAGAGACAAGGGGATGGAATATTTGAAATTAGAATTGTTCTCTAAATGGCATTGACTTCCTGCCTTGGTTATCCACACTATGAATATTAAAAATCATAGGGTTTATGTTTGAACTACAAGCATTTTCTTTTAAAAAGGGACACATAAATGGTGTGATCTATCTTGTTGTCATCTTCCTGAAAGTTGAAAGACTGCTGCTATTGCAAGGAATGACTTGAGATGGCCAGTTTCCAGGCCACAAAACCCTCTGAAGACTTTCAGGGACTGAGCTACAGAAAAACAGGCACTTCTATGTCAGCTGCTTAGAGAATGCTAAAGAATACATACATCCATGAGATACCTTCTGTTTACCACTGACTTGTTCTCTTACCTTAGTAGGACATACTTGCTTTAAAACCCATAAATATATATTATCTTTAGTGGTTTAAAACTAGTTTTCAGGTGGGCACAGTGGCTCACACCTATAATCCTGAGGCAGGAGGATCTCTTGAGTCCACGAGTTTGAGACCAACCTGGGCAATATAGCAAAGCCCCATCTCTACAAAAAATACAAAAATTACCTGGGTATGATGGTGTGCACCTGTTGTCTCAGCTACTTTGGAGGCTATGGCAGGAAAATTACTTGAGCCCAGGAGGTGGAGGCTACAGAGCCATGATCATACCACTGCACTCCAGCCTAGGTGACAAAACAAGACCCTGTCTCAAAACAGGACAAAACCAAAAAAAAGCCTAGTTCTCTTATGAAAAAAATTAGATTCTACTTCTGAAATGCAGATGCTAAAAACTGATGCTGTCAGGGCAGGAAGTGTCTCTTTTTGTAGAAGAGTTTCATTTTAAAACATAATTTCCCATCCCAAAGTCTGCACTACTTGCAGAGGAAGGAAAGCATCACGTGGCCATATAATTCCATGTGACCATAGAGTATTAGCAATTCCATAAGCACCTGCTTTTTAGGAATCACACGGGAAGTTTCTCTCTCTCTTAATGTGCTACACAAAGCTGTATCCCCTTAATTTTGTCCTTCAGTCAAGAATTTACTCTCCAAAGGATATCAAATTTTTTGCTGTCACAGCAACTCTTTCTGGCATCTGAACCCACACTAGCTTATGCAGCCCAACTCTTTGATGGAGTCTAGTGGCTACTGCATGCAGCATCCAATAATGCCAGCAATTGTTCCACCAGTAGATGCCCCAGCCATTTGGGTCATCTCTTCAGTGGTATGTTTTAAAAATATTCTTGACAGATCTCATCTCCTTTGTACAAAATTGTAAGCAGGAGTTTTTCTTGGTCCACACAGAAAGGTAGGAAGTTACAAAATAGAGATGATTTCAGTTCATTACTTCAAATCATACCGCATTTACTCGTGGGGAAGAATTTTGGTTTAAGTTGGGCACTTTGGCCTCTTTAATTTGCTAATTACCAGTATTAAATGTTTCTCTTTGATAGTGAATTTCTGGCAAAGCATCTGTTTTCATTCTGTGAACTATTGAGGATTATAAATTCTGAAATCTCCGCAGATGGGTTAATGATGTGCTAAACATGGTTTCACAGGGAGACAGATGGAGGCAGTTCCACAGCACAAGCAGCTGGGGAGGCAAGGGTCTGGACTGCAGGGCCTGGTCCAGGGGACTTATCAGAAATCACAACAATAAAAACAATACATCTTCATTGGAGTTTGACAGTGATTGTTATTCTTTCTAACAGAGCGATAACCTGATTTGCCTACAAAAAAGTGCATTGTCAAGAACAAATCTAGCAGAGATTGGGTGAATATTTGGTGGCCGACTGTCAAGGTCTCCTCTGGCTTTGCTCTGCCCATCCCCCGTCACATTTCTGCAAATTTTCCCTGCAGGATGTCTTGTTCTTAAGGAATTCAGGTGTCACAGGCAGCATCCTTTAGCTTCCTTGTAATATCAACCGATCCCTCCATAATGCCACCCCAAAGGGAAGCTGGGGTGCTCACCATACATTAGAGAGAGGTAGTTCTAACACAAGTTTCCTAATCTTCCTTCCAGCCAGATGGCTGCCCCCTAGGCCCCACCTATATGGAAATTTTGGATCAGTTGCTGTTTAGAGGATTAAGTTTATCCCAAACAGACAGAGAGGCTTCTCCCTACATCACAACAAAGCTGGAGAGTGAACCAGCACAAGCACCAGCCCCCCGTCAGACATCTGGACAGCAGGAAGTCTGCTCCTCTTTGGAAACCCAGAGAGAGCCAACCAGCCTTTGAGAGCTTTATGAAGGCAAGAGCTGTTGTGTGGAGTGTGAGGAGCAACACTGTCTGACTCTGCCAAAACACCTAAAGGAAAGGTTTGCCTCTGGCCAGGAGTAGGTACCAGGCAGAGCCATAGTCAGCTAAGCCACACAGCCTCCGGCTTCAGCCTCCAGAGGCAGGCACCCAGTGGAATTCCTTGCCAACCCTTGTCACAGTAAGTGGTGACAGGAGATCTGGTTGTCCTACCTGCAGTGCACACTTTGGAGAACAATAGGAGTAAAGTACGCAGGAAGAACCCCAGACTTAGCACATGCTACCTGGGTGCTGATCCTGAGACAGGGTAGAGACAGGATTTGGGCCCCACTCACTCGTCTCTCACTGAGGATCTCTACCACAAGCTGGTGACCGGGAGGCCCCAGAGCTGGAGGGGATCCCAACGAGGCCATCCAGACCTTGCTCCGTAAATCTTGCTCAAGGTGCCATATCTATTGATTGAGGAAACTTGAGGAAGCTAAAAGAAGCAGCTCCCACCTTAAATCTTTCTCAGAGGAGTTAACCCTATTGCCTGCATGCCCACAAGGCCAGAAGAAAAAGTGATTCTTAACCTGAGCTTCATTATAGCACCAAAAATCACACCCGGGTGGAGACTGAACATCCTAATGAGACATGACACAGGAAGAAGCGTGTTATCATCTGCACAGGTGCTAAGCGTTCCTGCCTATACATGCCTAACGTCCCTCCTTTCCTGCTGTGGCCCCTGTAAAAATGCCTTTCCAATGCCCTCCAGGGAGCCAGCTAGGGAATCTCTTCCCTATGCTACCTCCCTTATGCCTGGGCACAGTCCCATAAAGCCTTGTCTGGGAAAACTCTTTTGGCCTCATGACAATTCCTATTTGCATTGAGAGCCCAAGAACCCGTGGTGGGTAACAATCTGACCCAGTCACCATGCCAGGCATGGGAATACAGCTATGAATGGAAACAGTCCCTGAGCTCAAGGAGCTCATAGGTGGAAAAGGAAGGGAAGTACTGAACAGTGTGGTCAACCAAGACAGGCAAAGCCTCGGTGGGAGTGCTTAGCAGGAGCTCCACAAGAAGACACTGTGGGCCACATTCTCTTGGCCCACCTGTGCTCACCTCCAGTTGGTGGGCAGTTTCTATGCACACTGGGGGCTTGCTACTTCAAGAACCTGCCAGTCTCTCCCTTCTTCTCTATAGGAGGACTGCAGGGAGGCCAGGAAGTGTCAAGCACTTAAGGCCCCTGAGACAACATTCAACCAGTTGGTGAGTACACGCCGTGGCTTCCTCCCCACTCTCTGGGGCAATCCTCAGGTGTGCTCCACCATCTCCCAGAGGTCCTTGGTAGGAGTGAGCCCAGCGGCCCTCTACGGTAACTCACGCATGGGCATACCCTTTATTGACTTCCCTGCCTCACTTCCCCACTCTTCGCAGGGCTTTCTGGGTTACCTCCCAAGTAAACCACTTGGCTCAAACTCCTGTCTCAGGCTCTGCCTTGAAGGAGAGCCCAGGCAAAGAGGAATCTGAGATATTACATGGCACTTTTGTGCAAATTAGAAGATGGTCCCTTTCCCCCTGCTCCCTGGAGGAGGCAGCCCGGGGCAGAGTGCATCCAGCAGAGAGTGACCCAGCCTGGATGTAACCATCTTTCTCCAGCTGCCTGTAGGACAAGCACCTTTCAAATAGTGCCTGTGGGGTTCTCTGACACTTCCTGATAGCCAGGACTCAGCAAACACATCCCTCGTTTCCCTGAGATGTGAAGCACAGATGCGTGGTCTCCTATGCAAACTCCTTAGGCCAGATAGTATCAGAAATTGAACAGTTCATATCCCATATTTGACATATCACTCCCAGAAGAATCTGGGACCACACTCCCAGTTTAATCAATCAGTTTAAAATTTCGAGGACAGGCACGGTAGCTCACGCCTGTGATCCCAGCACTTTGGGAGGCTGAGGCAGGAGGATCACTTGAGCCCAAGAGTTCAAGACCAGCCTGGGCAACATAACAAGACCCAGTCTACAAAAATTAAAATTAAAAAAATGTAAAAATAAAATGAAATACAATTTCTGCTTCTGCATGTTTAACATAAAGAGTTTACCCCAACTCTCCAAAAACTGTTGGTTCTCAGAAGATTTCAAATTGTAGACAAGGAATTGTGGTGCTGTTTGATGTCCTGTCCATTCAAATAGTATGACTCCAAGGCCCACTTCATGCCCCTCCTCTTTCATGACCTCTTCTCTGAATTGTGAAGGACTCACGGGGCTCACCATCTATACCATAAAATACAGCACCACCAATGCAGTACTCCTCTCTATTTTCTCTTAGATTTTCATGCATTCGTTCTGTCTTCTGTTTCAGTTCTGTAAGTCCTTGAAGGTAGAAATCACGTTTTACGTAGGATGTTGGATTGGACAGGATTTGGGGTTACGTGAAAAACAAATTCAAACCAGAGTTTTAAAAGCTGAATTTTTTGTCAGGGTGCAGTGGTTCATGCATGTAATCCCAGCACTTTGGGAGGCCAAAGCGGTTAGGTCACTTGAGTCCAGGAGTTCGAGACCAGCCTGGGCAACATGGTGAAACCCCATCCCTAGAAAAAATACAAAAATTAGCCAGGTGTGGTGGCGTGCACCTGTAGTCCCACCTACTTGGAGGGAGGCTGAGGCTGGAGGTTTGCTTGAGTCTGGGAGGTGGAGGTTGCAGTGAGCAGTGATCACCACTGCACTCCAGCCTGAGTGACGGAGCAAGACTCTGTCTCAAAAAAAAAAAAAAAAAAAAAAATCCGAATTTTTGCTTTTGTAATTGAAAAGTGCAGAATTAGCCTTTGATTCAGGTCCAGATGAACTCAGGGGCTCCACCCATCCATTGGGGCTCTGTCTTGTGGTTCTCTCTGTGTCTCTTTGTTCCGTCTTTGCTCCTCCTTTCTTTGTGTTATTCTTGGCTGGCTTTCTCCATGTGGTAGCCCCAAAAGAAACAAAGCTTACAGCAGTTAGCTGAGCAGCCCCCAGGGAAAGACAGCTTCTGTGTCCTGATACTTTCACAAAACTCCCACCAAGCCCTCTCATTGGCCAGCTTGGCCCTGACCCAATCTCCTTGGCCAAGGGTGGTGGCAACCGGTGCTTTCGGATACTGTTGGTGGAATGCAAAATGATACAGCTCCTAGCAAGGGGCAATTATATATATGTGCATCCTCGGATCCAGCAATCTCACCTCCAGAAGGCTGTCCTACCAGTACAGTGCAATAAACAGCGTGTGTATGCATAAGGCAATTCATCACAGAACTTCGTAATAACAAAAGATTGGAAATAATCAATTGCCCATCAACAAAAGACTGGTTTAATCAACTGTGGTACATTCATACAATGGATCTGCTAAAAGGAGTGAAGAATATTGTGATGGTTAACTTTATATGTCAACTTGATGGGACCCTGGGGGGCCTGCATATTTGGTCAGTCATTATTCTGGGTGTTTTGGATGAGATTAGCATGTAACTCAGTAGGTGGAGTAAAGCAGATTGCTAGTGCTAATGTGGGTGAGCCTCAGCCAATCAGTCGAAGGTCTAAACAGAACAAAAAGGCTGGCCCTCTCCAGCATAAGATAATTCTGTCCGGCGTCCTTTGAGCTGGGATGTTAGCTTTTTCCTGTCTTCAAACTGAAACAACGGCTCTTCCTGAGTCTTGAGCCTGCCAGCCTTGGACTGAAACGACACCATGATCTCTCCTGTGTCTTCAACTTGCTGACTCACTCTGCAGACCTTGGAACTTGTCAGCCTCCATAACTGTGTGAGCCAATTCCTTGTAATAAATACCTTTCTATATATACATATGTACACATTGACACAAATATATACAACTATATCCCTTGCCAAACACACATCCTATTGAGTTTGTTTCTTTGGAGAAAGAACCCTGACTAATACAAAAATTTGACATTTACCATTATGGAGTAGTCTCCAGTATATTTCATTAAATGGCACAAACAAGACAGAGAGAAGTGTATGTGATTTGTTAGCATATATACATTTTGCTTATATTTTTTAAAATGGAAAGGTAAATAAGAAAAAATCTAAAGTGAAAGAATCAGAGATTTGGCTTTGGAAACATACACATACACACACGCACACAAGACAGCACCTCACTCTGCTCACTCAGGCTGGAGTGCAGTGGCGCAAACACAGCTCTCAGGCTCAAGGAATCCTCCCACCTCAGCCTCCTGAGTAGATGGGATTACAGGTGGTCACCACTATGCCAAGCTAATTTTTTTTTTTTTTTTTTTTAGAGTAAAGGTTTCCCTAACTGCCTGGGCTGGTCTTGAACTCCTGGACTCAAGCAGTCTTCCTGCCTTGGCCTCCCAAAGGCATGAGCCACTGTGCCTAGCCTAAATAAATATTCTCAAGTGATTATAAAACAAAATCAAATCAAGTATTTCTCATATTATGCTTTCCTAGATTCAAATTAGGAAACCTGGCCTGATGAGGTATGTCTGGGACCCCCCCATCCACCAACTGAAAGAAGTCATATTGAAGCAAGACAAAATTTTGCATTTTCTAGGATAACGTGAAGCTGTGCAGAACCAATGGGACAGAATGTTTGACATTGGGACAGTGTGAGCAAATGTGGGGCCTTGTGGTTGCTGCACCCTTTGAAGCACTCAATAATGCTTCCTGATTCAATAAACGTGTCAATCAATTAACCTACACAGGGAGGCTGATATTGCTAAAGTTACTCAGTCTGGAACAATGAAAAACTTCTCAGATTGCTATAAAACTATACTATAGATGGAAAACATCCTGTTATAGGCAGGAAATGGAACAAGGCATGAAAAACAGTAATCCCAGGCAGCCTTGTGAGATGGTGAAAATCTACAAGCCAGAAAAATGTGCAGCTCCAGGGACATTCAGCCAAGGTCAGATCTAAGGATCTGAGCAAGGACTTGTCAAAACCCATGCTTCATTTTTGGAGCAGAACAAGCTCAGAAGTTCACATCATGGAAGCTTTGACACAATCTCATCTGAGAAACTGGGACATTTTAAAGTACTTTGCATCCAACTGCTCAAATTGTGGGCTTTCAAATCATGAGGTTGCAAGGGACTAATCTAAGTTATGTGGTAATCCATCACTCCATGTAACAAAATATTTCATGATAAATCACTAAAAATATCTGCTGCTTCATTAAAAGAAGGCCTCTATTTGATAATGTGTGCTCAAGATGAAAGAGAAGTGGCTTATGATAGACATCCCATCCTGCTTACCTATAGCAAAGCTGGAACAGGGCCAGGCACTGTGGCTCACGCCTATAATCCCAACATTCTGGGAGGCCAAGGTAGGTGGTTTGCTTGAGCCCAGGAGTTTGAGATGGCAAGACCCCCATCTTCACAAAAAATACAAAAATTAGCCAGGCATGGTAGCATGTGCCTGTAGTCCTAGCCACTCGGGAGGCTGAGGTGGGAGGATGGCTTGAGCCCAGGAGGCAGAGGTCGAAGTGAGCTGAGATTGTACTGCTACACTCCAGCCTGGGCGACAGAGTGAGGACCTGTCTCAAAAAAAAAAAAGGCATAATAGGTGCAGTCAATGTACCAAAAATCCAGCCCCCCATCCCTCGCAAGTGGCTTTAGATGATTATACCCCAAGAAAAAACTGGTCAGGCTTGCTTCTGGCACTGTTTAAGTTCATTTGTATTCTGTGATTACCCACTGGGTCCCTAGACATTGCAAGCACTATCAACTGTGCTGAACTTAAATAGGTCAGTAGGAGCCTGGCCAACTCTACAACCCCAGCCACAGGGATCGGCAATTCCTTTGCAGGGAAGCCTGGAGGGCCGAGACAGCTCTACAAATCCACAAGTGTTGGCAAAGACCTGAAGCAATTAGAACTCCCCTAGTCTGCTGGTAGAAATGTAAAATCATACAAACACTTTGGAAAATAATTTGGCAATTTCTTAAAAAGATAGGCTAACACGGTGAAACCCCGTCACTACTAAAAACTACAAAAAAAAACTAGCCGGGCGAGGTGGTGGGCGCCTGTAGTCCCAGCTACTCGGGAGGCTGAGGCAGGAGAATGGCGTGAACCCAGGAGACGGAGCTTGCAGTGAGCTGAGATCAGGCCACTGCACTCCAGCCTGGGCGACAGAGCAAGACTCCGTCTCAAAAAAAAAAAAAAAAAAAGTTAGACATACTTCTCATATGATCCAGCCCTTTCACGCCTAGGTATTTACCTATGAGAAATGAAAGTGTTATTTCCATACAAAGACGTGAACATGAGTGCTCATGGAAACTTTATTTGGAAAAGCTGCAAACTAGAAGTAATCCACATGTTCTTCGACAGATCGTACTACTCAACGGTGAAAAAGCAGCAGCTGCTGATGTCCACAACAGCAATGAATCTTAAAACCATGATGGTGGGTGAAGGCAGCCATGCTGTGCTGACACACATTGTTTCCCTGTATATAAAACTCTAGGAAATGAAAACTAATCCAATGGAACAGAAAGCAGATCTCGGCATGGGATGCTTGGGGGTGGAGGATTATAAGGGGCATAAGGGAACTTTTGAATGTTGCCTGTTTATTAGCATAATGTTTCCAGGGTGAAGTTTTCAAGGGTGTACACTCACATCAGAAGTCATTGAATTGTGTACTGAAAAAGCGTTTCTCCTCAGGCAGGAAAGAAGGTGTGGCGCCTGGCACACTTTGTGCTCCTGTCCCGGAAAACTCCAGTCCCCACCCGCATTTGTAGAGAGGTTTTCTGCCAGCCCTCCACATCGTCTTTCACAGGCAAAATGGAAAGGGGCAAGTCTGATCTTTGTGCTGCATTCTGCTGGGGGCCTGGTAACGTCAGAGCCCAGGGTCAACCTCTGTCCCCAGCAGAGGAGGAAGACAAAAGGTTCCGTGACTGGCCCACGGTCACTCACCGAGTCACGGCCCAGCCAGTGATTTGTCCTCCTAAATCCCGACTGTGGACCTGAGCTCGGATCACCGGGTCACACGGCTCCCCAAGCCCTTCACAGCTGCCTGTTGTTTTTCTGGTGTTGTGCTTTGGCCTCTGAGTGCTGGATTGAGACCATTTTCTCTGAAGTTCGGAGATTTTAAGGACGCTCTTGGAAACCAGTCCTGGTTTTCAGTAAAATCGTATTCCTCATTCCATTGTATCCCTAGGTCACAGATAAACAGCTCTTTAGTCCTCCTGAGTCGCTTTGATCATTGGTCCTTTCATGCCAGATCTATACCGGTGGCCTCAGCCCTCCGGAGCCCGCATGAGCCCAGACTCTGTAAGGGTAATCTGTGGATCAGTCCGGCATACATATGCTTAGCCAGAGTCATAAATGCCTTCATTATTCTGGACCACCCAGCTAATATTTTATTTTCAATATGAATGCCCAAGCCATACAATGGCCTTGTTGTACTGCACACTTAGGCTGTGGCAAAGCCCGACCGTAATCTCCTCGTTCATAAAGGACCCACAGGGCTCAGGTTATCCTTACTACTTTTGTGAGCACTTGCAAAATCCTTTGGGAAACCAGTGTAGTTTACAGCAATGTCTTGGGCCACTAGTCTCCCTAGCCCCTCCTAGTCATTCATGGGGGATTTCCAAACGGCCCCACACACCACACACAGGGTGGCCACCCCCAGTGCCGGCGCACGCCCACGTGCCAGGACCGACTCAGGGGCTCAACCCGGTGCTGGCGGAGGCTCTCCCCTCTCCCATTCCCCACAGGCTCCCTCCCTACCCACTTTCTGCCTCTGCTATTTCTCTTGAAAGGAGCTTGTACTCTGCTGCACACTTAACTGAAATATAGGAGGGCATAAAAAAGTGAAGCCTCTGGTGAAATGAAACACTTGCAGTATTGACCACGGTACATCCTGCCTTGACATACCCTGCAGGAAAGTAAGAGGAGATGCCTGTGTGGTGTGGATTAAAAAAAACACACACACACACACCCCTTGGCTGTTTATTTTTCCAATGGTTGAAAATGCCCCTTCACTGCTTGTAAACTATTATGGAAGATCCTCAGTGTTAGGCACTGAAAATGAAGACTTGTAGAATTGTGCGCCACAACCGTGATGTGCAGAGTGGCCCATGGGCCAGCAGCATTGGTATCAGTTGGGAGCTTGTGAAAAATGCAGAGTCTTAGGTCCCAATCCCTGTTTTTCCAAATCAGATTCTGTAGTTTAATAAGGTCCCCAGGTGATCACAGTCTGAGAAGTTCTGCTCGAAAAAATCACTGTCGAATGTTCCAGGACAAGAAAGTTAATCAGCCACCTTGAACAGACCACCTTGAAAATGGGGAAGGGGCTATTGTTTCCCAGGCCTTTCGGGCAGTTTTCAGCATTCCAGAATTCCCTAAAAGAGTTGATTCCCCGCCGGATGTGGTGGCTCGTGCCTGTAATCCCAGCACTTTGGGAGGCCGAGGTGGTTGGATCACCTGAGGTCAGGAGTTCGAGACCGGCCTGGCCAACATGGTGAAACCCTATCTCTACTAAAAATACACAAATTAGCTGGCCATGGTGGCATTCCCCTGTAATTCCAGCTACTTGGGAGGCTGAGGCAGGAGAATCACTTGAAATCGGGAGGCAGAAGTTGCAGTGAGCAGAGATTACGCCACTGTATTCCAGCCTGGGCGACAGAGAGAGGCTCCGTCTCAAAAAAAAAAAGTTGATTCCCCAGTGGCCTGGGTGGGAAGAACATAGTCCAAGTTGAGACATGAGGCCTGTGTTTGGCATATTCTTGGGGCAGGGAGTGGGGGATATAGAGAAAGCTACAAGAGACATCAGCCCTTCACGACCTCAATAAAAGCCACCCCAGGATCACAAACTCACACAACCCTAGAAGTGACAGCTACGATTACCAATCTTAATAACCATCAATCACATGCCATAAAAACATTGCTATTTAAGATAGCTCTCCATTGTAGAGGTATTATTGTTCCTTCTCTTTTTAGACTTGTTTTTCCATGACACACACATTATACTTCAACTTGACCTACCAGAAAGAAAGGGAAACATTTTCATTCATACGGCATTGTCTCTGCCTAGTTAATTACTCTCCAGGAAAAATCAAGTTCATGTCACTCCCCTGGAATTTTCTCATTTGATCTGCTACATTGGCTTCATCAGTTTCCTCTAGATCAGTGATTCTCAACTGGGGGAGATTTTGCCTCTCAGGGGACGTTTGGCAATGTTTGGGGACATTTGAGGTTTCAAAGCAGAGGATAAAGAGGTGGTACCAGCATCAAGTAGAGATTGGCTGGCGACGCTGCTGAATGTGCTGCAATGCACAGAACAGCCCCGCAACGAGGAACCACCCGGCCCAAAAGGCCAAAAGTGCTGAGGGTGAGAAATCCTGCTCTAGACAGCTGCTACTTGAAACGCATTTCATGACCATTCTAACATTTATCCCACAATGAGTTCCCTCAACCTGCCATGGGGCGCAACCAGCCATGCGCCCCCTCCTTTGAGAGCACATATGGATTTACTAGCAATCATACATCACACTTACTGAATGCTTCATCTATTCCAGGCATTGCTTTGTGAGCTTGCTATGCATTTTCCAGCTACGTATTTATACTTCATAACAACCTTGGAGGCTTGGAGTTATCATCCCATTCAACAGATGAGGACAACTGAGACCCAGAGGGGAACACTTTGCCTGAGATAAAGGGTGAAGCCACGGTTTGCACCCAAGCGCATTGTCTCCAGAACCCATCTTCTTTTTTTTTTTGAGATGGAGTCTCGCTCTGTCGCCCAGGCTGGAGTGCAGTGGCGCAATCTCTGCTCACTGCAAGCTCCGCCTCCCAGGTTCACACCATTCTCCTGCCTCAGCCCCCTGAGTAGCTGGGACTACAGGTGCCCGCCACCTCGCCCGCTAATTTTGTGTATTTTTAGTAGAGATGGGGTTTCACCGTGTTAGCCAGGATGGTCTTGATCTCCTGACCTTGTGATCCACCCGCCATGGCCTCCCAAAGTGCTGGGATTACAGGCGTGAGCCACTGCACCCGGCCCAGAACCCATCTTCTTAACCACAACACAATTCTGATGACTAAATACCTGCCAAGAAACTGGGGGTGACGGGGACTCTGTGCACCACAGTCAGGCTCCCAGGAGCCATAGGCCATGGGCAAGGCCTGATCTTCTCAGGAGAACATGCTCCTTTACAAACATCGCTTTGCCCCAGGCACCGACCCCAGGCACCAGGTTGAGCATGAGAAATAAGAGGGAGGGCCAGGCCCAGTGGCTCACGCCTGTAATCCCAGCACTTTGGGAGGCCGAGGCGGGTGGATCATCTGAGGTCAAGAATTTGAGACCAGCCTGGCCAACATGGTGAAACCATGTCTCTACTAAAAATACAGAAATTAGCCAGGCGTGGTGGCATATACCTGTAGTCCCAGCTACTCAGGAGGCTGAGACAGGAGAATCGCTTGAACCCCGGAGGTAGAGGTTGCAGTGAGCCAAGACTGCACCGCTGTACTCCAGTCTGGACAGAGCGAGACTCCATCTCAAAATAAAAAATAAAATATTTTAAATAAGAAAGTAAGAGGGAAAACATCCTGGGTTCATTCTGGGAAAGCACAGTGGTTAGGAAGCTGAAGACGTCTCTGCGGGACCGTGTGCCATTTCCTGAGAGCCTGTTCTGTAGCCTGTTCTGAGTCCTCCCGGTGTATAGTTGCTGGTAGAAAAGAGAGAGAAATAGCCCAGAGTCTGGCATCTGGCTTGTAAAAGGGAAGGAGGATGACTGAGTGGTCGTAATTCTGTTCTTAGTGTTTGAGGAACAAAATACAATGTCAGCTGATTGTGGCAGATCTGAGAAGTCCCATTCTACTTTTTTTTTTTTTTTTTTTAAGAGACAGAGTCTTGCTCTGTCACTCAGGCTGGAGTGCACAGATGTGATCATAGCTCACTGTAACCCTGAACTCCTGGGCTCAAGGCACCCTTCTGTCTCAGCCCTCCGAGTAGCTAAGACTACAGGTGCACACCACCGTGGCCAGCTAATTTCTTTTCTTTTCTTTTCTTCTTTTTTTTTTTTCTGAGACGGAGTTTCGCTCTTGTTGACCAGGCTGGAGTGCAATGGCGTGATCTTGGCTCACTGCAACCTCCACCTCCTGGGTTCAAGCGATTCTGCTGTCTCAGCCTCCCAAGTAGCTGGGATTACAGGCGTGTGCCACCACACCCAGCTAATTTTGTCTTTTTAGTAGAGACAGGGTTTCACCACATTGGTCAGGCTGGTCTCAAACTCCTGGCCTCAAGCGATCCACCTGCCTTGGTCTCTCAAAGTGCTGGGATTTCAGGCATGAGCCACCATGCCTGGCTGCCAGCTAATTTCTTTAAAGTTTTTTTTTTTTTTAGAGATGACATCTTGCTACGTTGCTCAGGCTGGAGTGCAGTGGCATGATCGTAGCTCACTGTAACCTTGAACTCCTGGCCTCAAGTGATCTGCCTCTGCTTCCCAAATCACTAGGATTATAAATATGAGCCACCACATCTGGCCAGAAGTCCCATTCTTCTAGAAGAAAAGTTGAATCACACTTGAGGAAAAGATGCAAAACTTTTCTCTAGCATAGTGAATCCCCCAAATCCTACTCCCTGTGTCTTGCCAGCCACATGGCTAATGGTGCCTTCCTCACCACCCTGCCTTGCATCTCTAACCCACACTGCAACCAGAATGATCTGTGTATTTTACAAAGACAAACACAGTGCACAGTAAGTACAGCCATCCATCAACTTTTGTGGAGAGACATTGAAGTTCAAACACTTAAATAATTTAACGTAAGTATTTTACTGGCACAGATATAATTTATTCAGGTGAGGCATACCTGATAAGAATGTAAGCTGACACCAATCACCATATATATCAGCCATTTGTGGACAGATTCCTGAGTGCCAGGCACTGAGTGCCAGGACAGTTTATATGCGTTGCGTATCTTATTCAACCCTTATAACAACCTTGTCATTTTGTGAGTGAAGAAATAGAGGTTCAGAGAGACAAAGTAACTTGCCCAGAGTCACACAGCTGGCCAGTGGCAGAACCAGAACCCAAGCCTGTTTCCTACTCACTGGGCTGACCTGTTGCCCCCTGGATCAATTAAGCTGCCATTAAGATGTTCCCTAATAAATTGGGCACCCCGATCCTACAGCACTGAAGTTGTGGCTTCCTTCTCACAGCCTCTTGGAGTCACTCAGCAACATCCCCACATGACCATGCTGTAAGTCTGTGGATAATGAGGTTGCCCTCCCTCTCAGCTTCTCCTGGAGAACCAAGTGACCTAAGGGTCCGTCAGCATGCTGAGTAGAGCTGCTAGGGGCAGAGGCTTTCAGGGGAAAAGAGAGACTTCTGTTCCCTTGGCAAAAAGAAGATGGAAAAAAGTGCTGCCTTGCCTAAAGGCAAAAAGAGTTTACAACAAAATTACCAGGACGGAATGGGTAAAGGGAAGGGAAACCTTCAGCACTGTTCCTCTGCCTCCTCTTTCTTGGGATGCTTTAGCTCTATGTAGCACTTCTCAATGAGAGGACAATTTTGCCAACCAGGGGATATTTGACCGTGTCTAGAAACTTTCAGGTCATAACTAGGGGAGGCGGGGAACTACTGGTCACTACTGGGTAGAGGCCAGGGATGCTGTTGAACCCTCTACAGTACAGAGGACATTTGCAGCACAAAAGTATCTGCCCCAAAATGTCAGTAGGGCTGAGGGTGAGAAACTGCGCTCTATGGGATAAAACATGGAACTTCACGAGCCCAGGTAAGCACAGCGTATTTGGGGAAAAACATCATCATCTCTCTCATCTCTCATGTTTATCTGGTCCCGCTTTTCTCTCTGCCAACAAATGAACAGGGATTCAGAAATGTGGACTCTTTGTTCCCCATCCCTGAATCTGGAAGCAAAAGAAAAGCTAGTCCTGGCCGGGGACAGTGGCTCATGCCTGTAATCTTAGCACTTTGGGAGGCCAAGGTGGGTGAATCCTCTGAGGTCAGGAGTTCGAGACCAGCCTGGCCAACATGGTGAAACCCTGTCTCTACTAAAAACACAAAAATTAGCCAGGCATGGTGGTGTGCACCAGCAGTCCTTGCTACTCAGGAGGATGAGGCAGGAGAATCACTTGAACCTGGGGGCAGAGGTTACAGTGAGCTGAGATTGCACCACTTCACTACAGCCTGGGCAAAAGAGTGAAACTCGAAAGAGAGAGAGAGAAGGAAGGAAGGAAGGAAG